>NC_057805.1:69210569-69279058 GCF_018294505.1 Triticum aestivum
AATGCCCCCTTGAGGTATAGACCGATGTTTTGATCAGTCAGTCTAGAGGGCAGTATAAATTCAAAAAAAAATCAAAAAAATATAAAACCTTGGAAACCTAGCTTTGTTTGTGCAAGAGATCATGTGTGCCAAAATTGAGGTGATTTGGAGGTGGTCGAAAAAATCACCGCATTCCGGAGGGACCATTTGGTCTAACTTAAGCCATTTTTTGAACAAAGGTGATTTTTTCCACCACCTCCAAATCACCCAATTTCTCTATGACACGGTGACCCACATGTGCCAAACATGTCCATGCAAGAAAATTTGGAAAAAATATATTTTACAATGCCCGCTTGAGGTATAGACCGATGTTTTGATCAGTCAGTCTAGAGGGCAGTATAAATTCAAATAAATATAAAACCTTGGAAACCTAGCTTTGTTTGTGCAAGAGATCATGTGTGCCAAAATTGAGGTAATTTGGAGGTGGTCGAAAAAATCACCGCATTCCGGAGGGACCATTGATGTGCAGGAGAGTTCGTGGCCGCAGAAGATCCCGTAGCCCTTTCTGAAGACAGGACAGCGACGGAATCCGAGGAAGATTAGCCTGCAGCAGCCGGTTCCGGGCGGTTCTGATCTTCTGTGGCAGCGGGTTGAGGCGCTGGTGAGAGTGGAGCCGCAGAAGATCCAGGGCGGCTCGTAGACTCATCATGAGCCCATGATGCTGCAGGCCCATTGGAGTCAGGGGATGTCTCCACGTCCGCCTGGCGAACGGCGGGGCGCCGCTAGTAGCACACGGGCTGGACCGCAAAGCGCATGCGTCCCTGACCATTATCTGGTTGCCGCGTGGCCGCTGGTGATTGGTGCGGGCCGGAGGGCGCGCCTCGCCCGGTCCGAGGTGGCCGCGTGTCGAGCGGCGGGTCGGAGGCGCGCGTGCAGCCGACCGCAGCTGGCGCATCTGGTCGATCTGCCGCGGATCCGCAGCTGTCACCTGGCGCTGATCCCGGAGACGATTGCATGGGCCTCTGCGACGGAAATCCCGAGGAGGATATTTTCCCCACGCCGCGGCACACGCGATATAACTCGCCCGGAACGATTTCTTCACCAGTTTCTTCGCCGTTTTCACTGTTTTGTTCGCCTGGCTCCCCTGTAGCATGGTGAGTTGTACATGCAGATACAAACACACTATGATAAGAAGTCGCAATCAGTTTTCCTTGCACTCTACGTGGAGGATATGTAGGATGAGTATGATTCATCATCTGTATTCATCCTGCATATTCTTCAATTGGAGAGCATGGATGACTAATGTATTTTTCGGATGTATCAGGCTTTTATTTTGTTTTCAGGAGCGAAATATAATTCCTCCATTACATCTATTTCCAAATTTTATCGTGCAACATAAAGAAGCTACACGCTGGCCACGAAGAAACCATGATTCTTGAGGTTCACTTGAAAAACTCACATATAAAATGCAAAAAAAATATCCCAAACTAATACTGTTACAAGGGAGTGGACAACCAAATAGCTGAGTCATACATTATGAGGAAGTCACTAACTGACAGAATGAAGTATTTTAGAGAAAAGGTCACACGATACTAGACATAGACAACAATGCACACGCCAACATCAGGTTGATCGTCGACGTACTTGCTGTCCGACCGTGCGCACAATGTTGTAGCTATCATAGTTCTTCTTTGAGATCCTGCACATAAGGATATTATTAATGGCATGGAATATATCTGGACACATTAAAACATTAAATTACGGCATATTAGGTACCTCTATCAATTTGGCGCACGTACGTCGATTGTGACCATCTGCCTCATGACAATAGCTACATCTACCCTTTGTTCTGGTTTTCTTCATCTTTGCCTGTAGCCTTTTCTTCGGAGCACCTCGGCCTGACACATGCACGGGATCCAGAACCTTTTCTAAACCTTCACCATCAAGGTTAGCCGATTGTGGCATCAACGGGCCAAACCTAATGCTGTTACCCTGAGCATTAGTTGATCCCTTGCTATCAGCTTGTTCACTTGTTGATCCCTTGCAAACATCTTGTCCTTCCAAAACCCTTTTTAGATGCTGAAACACCTCATCAGAGTGGCATGCCTTGAAACATGCTGTGTGACTAAAATTCCTTAGCTTACGGTACCTTTGTAGGGCTGCAAAGTATGCATACATCTCGCTCTTTCTGGTCGGTGTGAATGCACATTTTGCACTCATTATCCACCTAGTGGGAACACAACACATGGGCAGTGTTTCTTCTTGTAAAATTCCCAATATGTAAAATATGTGGGAACATGGTGTGCCTGCGCATTCCAATTTGCGGCAGGAACAACTGATACTGCGAAGCATACCTTCCTTCGTCTCCGTGCGCACTTCGATCTTTTTATCCATTCTTTCCTTCTTAGACACAACGTATGTGGTAACCTCTGCTGCATCAAGTACCTCTCTGATCTCACATTTTATGATAGCATCTATGCTCCAGACCAACTTAAACATAGCAGGAGTGAAAACTTTCGCGGCATGTTTCTCAAGAACTGAAGCATTTTCCTCTGTGAACGGAACGGACTGTAAGGCCTCGACGTCTTGGAGAGCCTTGTTCAAGCGTCGCGACGCAAGGCAACGCTCATAGTGCTCTAGCATTTGAAACAACGTTAGCTTAGCCTCAAGATGCGTATGTAGCACCGAGTTTAAACTCTCACTCCGCTGATTGCTGCTCAATCCTAGGAAACAACGGCCCTCAAGATATGGAGCACACCACAGTTTTCTCATCTTATACATCTGATGCAGCCAGGAGTCCTCACTTGTTACTTTATTCCGTTATAAGAAGTGTAACCATTTTCTCTCATGCTCTTCAATGGAAGATGTATCATATATGAAAGATCGGAATTCCTCCTTTACCGCGTCATCATGCAGATGGCATACAATGTTCTGCTGAATGTGCCATATACAGAGCCTATGGTTTGAGTCAGGCCACACCACCCTGATTGCTCTCTGCATTGCAAGGTCCCCATCCGTGATCACAGATATAGGATGCTTCAGTCCTATAGCATCAGAAAAGGTCCGTAACATCCACTCGTATGCCTGGCTTGTTTCATGTGAAATGATACCACATGCAAAAATAACGGTGCTGCGGTGGTGATTCAACCCGACAAACGGCACAAATGGCAGATTGTACTTATTGGTTCTGTATGTGCTATAAAAAACAATAACGTCTCCGAAAGCCTCGTAGTCAAGTCGGGATTGACTATCACACCAGAACAGTGCCTTCAGATGGCCAGCTTCATCAACCAAGTACCTGAAGAAAAAATCTGAATCTTGCTCTTGCCTCGCCACCATGTGATTGATCACCGTTTGAGCATCCCCGGAAGAAATTGTTTCCTGCTTGTTAGCATGGCAGAAATTGTAAATGTCCCTCATAATGCATCCAACCACATAATATCCATAATATGGTGTTTTTTGATCCCAGATTTTTCCATGTCTGCAATGTCCGCTTTCTGCTCATCGCTAATTCTTCTGTGTGAACGCAAAAGACACGACAGATCCCGTGGGGCTAGAGGATGGTTGTGTTCATCGATGAAATCCTTGACAAACCACTGACCTGTTTCCTCCTGTCTTGCAATCACCAATTTAGCTTTACACCCTACACGAGTTATACTCCGTGGCCTCCTCTTTCTATCTTCCATCTTCCTCTTCATGTGCTTCTCTTCACGAACCCCTTCACGACTACACACAAATTTCCTTAAAATTATAGGGCTGTTGGATCCATCCCACTCGACATAGCTTCTCCGGACACTAAAACCTTTCTCAAGACCATATTTGTTATAGAATGTATAACCTTCATCCTCACTATTAAACAGCTTGTTGGCAATATGATAGTACTCCATCATTGACTCGTGACTTACATCCGCCATGTCTTCCTGCATCACAATTCGGACGAATAAAAATCTGAAAGGACAGACATAAATGCATGCAAAACCCAGTACAAAATCTTGCGTGGAATTTTAAACTTTGCTCCTTGTACATGTTATGGCAAGCGATCATAAACGTCCATAAACCGGGTCCCCCGTAAATTAGTGAAGTGACCATGGATGATGAAAAATTCTAAATTGAATTGCATGCACTAGGGAAACCTAAATCGATGATGACTAAACAAATCTAAGTAGGAAGTGTAGGCTACGAATCAAAGTAAGTTGAGATTCGGGCGATTCATACCTTAAGATGCAAGTCCAGAAGCGATGGGATCAGTGGGGGGGCTTTCTCCTATACCGCCGCCGCCGTCGCCGCCGACACTGCCACCGCAGATGTCACGCCTTATTCTTCTTCCTGGCACCGACTACGTCTTTTATAGTGAAGGGGACCAGGAGGAGGACGAGAACGACGCCGACGATGGTGAATTGGTTCCTCTCGCTGGGCTCGTCGGACAGAAGGAAGAGGACGAGAAGGAAGACTTGACCGAGCTACTAGATCTAGACGTGGTTCTGGTCGTGGACGTGATCGGTTGATTTTTTTACCCTGGACCATTCTGCCCTTCTCTGATTAAACTAATGAAGTTAATTCATTCTTAATCCCCCACTAGATCGGACGGCTAATAAAAATCGGAGGGGTAAGTACTCGAAAGTACTCCCAGTACTGCCCCAATCACTGTAAAGGAGCTATTCTGATAAATGTTATTTTCTTTGCTCTTTTGACGGTGGTGGCGGCGACACCAAGTAAAGTATTCTTAAACAATGCATTAATGGTGGCAACGACGAAGCCACTCCAACGAATAAGTTCCTTCAAGTCTCCATTTTGATGGTGTCATCGACGGCGACATCGATGGCTCGACGGTGTATTTCCTTGCTGATCATTCTGACGGTGAGGTTATGATCTGCAAGGCTTCTTGGCTCGTGAAACAACTTCCTTTTTTCGTGAAAAGTATACCCTCCGTCCGAAAAAGCTTGTCTCAAGTTTTTTTTGAAAAGGGGGGTATACCCCAGCCTCTGCATCAGAAAGATGCATATGGCCAATATTATTAATAAGCAAAATATCCAACATAAGTCTTCAAGTCTCGAACAACGATGAAAAAAGGCTCAACAAGAGCTAAACAGTAAAATGGAAAAACCACAACCGGCTGGCATAAAAAGATAAGAGCACTACATGCCATCCTATTACATGATTGCCATCCAAACCGGTTGAAAATATCCCGTGCTACCATCTCCCATCGGGTAGACCCAGTAACCAAACGCTCCCTGGCCTCCGTCGGAGTGAGTAGCGACCACATACGGATCAACACAGTGGCTCTGAAGATAACCTGCAAAAAGTGAATATTTGTTGTTCTGTTGAAGACCAAATCATTTTTGCAATTCCAGACTGCCCATAATAAAGCACATACTCCTACACGAATGTGTCTCGCTGTATCATAATATCCATCAAGCCACGTCCCAAATAACGTGTTGATAGAATTCGGTGGAGTAATGTTAAAAGCTATGTGAACTGACCGCCACAAATTTTTTGCCAGAGGACAATCTAGAAAGAGATGTTTGATTGATTCGTGTTGGTCGCAGAAGCTACATCTGGTAGATCATGTCCAATTGCGTTTTGCCAAATTACCCCTAGTTAAAATAACTTGTTTATGCACAAACCACATTAACACTTTGATTTTCAAAGGAACTTTAATATTCCAAACATGTTTCGATCTAGGAATCACACTAGAGTTGATAAGATCCAAATACATGGATTTAACCGAGAATTCACCATTCTTAGTTAGTTTCCAGCACAACTGATCGGGCTGTTGAGACAGCTGAACATCCATCAATCTTCTGACAAGATTGAGCCAAGCTTCCCAACGGGTTCCCACTAGCGTCCTCCTAAATTGAATATTGAGCGGAGTTGACTTCATAACTGTTGCAACATAAGAGTCTCTACGCTGAACAATGTTATCCAAAGAAGGATATTGGAGCGCGAGGGGCGTCTCCTAGCCATGTATCCTGCCAAAACCTCGTAGCGGTACCGTTTCCAACTATGAATCTTGTCCTATTGAAAAAGAGTGGTTTAATTCTCATCAGTCCTTTCCAAAAAGGCAAATCAGTCAGCCTCACTGTCACCTGGGACAAGGTTCTGGAGTGAAGGTACTTTTTCCGCAAGACCTGAGCCCAAGTGGCCTCCGTCTCGACAGAAAGCTTAAACAGCCACTTGCTAAGGAGACATCTGTTCTTCACTTCCAGACTCTCAATACCTAGACCCCCTTGGTCTTTCGGCCTACAGATAATATCCCATTTAGCAAGTCTGTATTTTCGCTTAAGTTCATCACTGTGACGCCCCCGATTCAATCATACACTAATCATACACGCAAACGTGTACGATCAAGATTAGGTACTCACGGGAAGATATCACAACACAACTCTAAAAATAAAATAAGTCATACAAGCATCATAATACAAGCTAGGGGCCTCGAGGGCTCGAATACAAGTGCTCGATCATAGACGAGTCAGCGGAAGCAACAATATCTGAGTACAGACATAAGTTAAACAAGTTTGCCTTAAGAAGGCTAGCACAAACTGGGATACAGATCGAAAGAGGCGCAGGCCTCCTGCCTGGGATCCTCCTAAACTACTCCTCGTCGTCGGCGGCGGCCTGCAGGTAGTAGTAGGCACCCTCGGTGTAGTAGGGATCGTCGTCGACGGTGGCGTCTGGCTCCGGGGCTCTAACCTCTGGTTGCGACAACCAGGTAAAAAGGGAAGGGGAAAAGAGGGAGAAAAGCAACTGTGAGTACTCATCCAAAGTACTCGCAAGCAAGGATCTACACTACATATGCATGGGTATCTGTGTAAAGGGGCAATATCGGTGGATTGAACTGCAGAAAGCCAGAATAAGAGGGGGATAGCTAATCCTATCGAAGACTACGCTTCTGGCAGCCTCCATCTTGCAGCATACAGAAGAGAGTAGATGGTAAGTTCACCAAGTAGCATCGTATAGCATAATCCTACCCGGCGATCCTCTCCTCGTCGCCCTGTTAGAGAGCGATCACCGGGTTGTATCTGGCACTTGGAAGGGTGTGTTTTATTAAGTATTCAGTTCTAGTTGTCATAAGGTCAAGGTACAACTCCAAGTCGTCCTGTTACCGAAGATCACGACTATTCAAATAGATAAACTTCCCTGGAGGGGTGCACCACATTACCCGACATGCTCGATCCCATTTGGCCAGACACACTTTCCTGGGTCATGCCCGGCCTCGGAAGATCAACACGTTGCAGCCCTACCTAGGCCCAACAGAGAGGTCAGCACGTCGGTCTAGATCCTATGGTGCAGGGGCTGGGCCCATCGCCCATTGCACACCTGCACGTTGCGTGGGCGGCCGGAAGCAGACCTAGCCTCCATAATACAAGAGCAGGCGTTCCAGTCCAATCCGGCGCGCGCCGCTCAGTCGCTGACGTCACGAAGGCTTCGGCTGATACCACGACGCCGGTTGCCCATATCTTGTCCCACATGGCGGTTAGTGCATATAAGGTCAACGACCCAACTCAGATCAAATACCAAGATCTCGTTAAGCGTGTTATTATGAAGTAACCGCGGACACCGACCAAGGCCAGGCCCACCTCTCTCCTAGCTGGTCTCAACCCGCCCTATCGCTCCGCCACAAAGGTTCACTCAGAGGGCCGTCAGGACAAACGTCCTTTCGGTCCCAATCCGTGAATCACTCGCGGGTACTCTACGAGCCGACCCGACTTTAGTCACCACACGTAGCATATAATATGTATATAAGTATATACCCGTGATCACCCCCCGAGTGATCACGACCCGATAGTATAGCATGGCAGATGGACAAGAATGTAGGGCCATAGATGGAATACTAGCATCCTATACTAAGCATGTAGGATTGCAGATAAGGGTAACAACAGTAGTAGCAAGGACAGGCTATGCATCAGGATAGGATTAACGAAAAGCAGTAACATGCTACACTACTCTAATGCAAGCAGTAGAGAGAAGAATAGGCGATATCTGGTAATCAAGGGGGGGGGGCTTGCCTGATTGCTTTGGCAAGAAGGAGGGGTCATCGTCGATGTAGTCGATCATGGGGGTATCGGCGGCGGTCTCGAGGTCTACAGGAAAGAAGTAACGGAGGGGGAACTCAAATAAATAATAGGGCAATCAAAGCAACACAAAGCATAACATGTCAATACGCGGTGCTAGGGGTGACCTAAAGCAGTAGTAGGCGATACCGACGAAGGGGGGAAACATCCGAGAAAGTATTCCTGGTGTTAGGCATTTTCGGACAAACGGACCGGAGGAGGGATGGTTGCATGTTCGCTATGCTAGGGACGTGTGGCGGGCGAACGGACTGCGTATTCGGATTCGTCTCGTCGTTCTGAGCAATTTTCATGTACAAAGTATTTTCATCCGAGTTACGCTTTATTTTATATTATTTTTCAAAGTTTTAACAATATTCTGGAATTATTTAATTCAAAAATTTTAATAGAATTTTTTTGTCACAAGGGGCTCTACTAGACGGTGTGTATGGCAGTGGGGCCATAGGTTGGGTTTGACCCAGTCAATTTGACTGGTCAACAGAGGGTTTGTTGCCCACATGTAATTGGAACATTAGTAACTAGGGATTAAACTAAGGGTCCCACATGTCATTGAGTGGCCTTTTAACTAAAAGGATTTTAGTGCGTGAGACCACCTGTCATGGACAGGTTAGGCGATTGGCTGAAACTAGAATGACGGAGGAGGAGATGGATTGGCTACGGTGGAAGCTAGGGCTCGCTAGCATGGTGGCTTGGAACCCGGAGGGGAGGAGCAGGGGGTGGCACTATTTTGGAGGAGGGGGGTGGAGGTTACACTGAGATCGTTCAGGAGGAGGCACATAGATGCAGATGTTACAGATGAAAAGGGGGTCTGGAGGTTTACTGGGGTGTACGGAGAGTCCCAATGGGATAGGAAGGTGGAGACCTGGAGGGTCCTACGCACTCTTAAGCAGCAACACCAGGAGGGTAGGGCGTGGCTGTGTCTTGGAGACTTCAATGATATTTTGAGCAACGACGAAAAGGTGGGAGGGGTGCCGCGAGGTCAAGCTTATATGGACCGATTCCGGGAGGCTCTATCATTCTGCGAACTGCAAGATATAGGTTTCGAAGGAGACATGTTTACATGGCGTAACCACAGTGAAGAGAGCACAACTTACATATGTGAGAGACTGGACCGGGCAGTGGCAAATGATGGATGGTGCACTCAGTTTCCTGATTTCTGGGTGATTAATGGTGATCCAAGGCACTCTGATCATAGGCCGGTGGTAGTTACAACAGAACAAGGAGCTATAGAAGCGGTGACAAGGGATACAACCTTTCGGTTTGAGGCCCGGTGGATGCAGGAGGATGGATATGGAGATGTTACTAAGAAGGCGTGGGAGGATAGCTGGACGGAAGGGACAGGAGAGGTGTCAAGGGCGCTGGAGGGAGTGGCTAGAAGGCTGACAAAGTGGAATAAGGAAGTTGTGGGCGAGTTAGGGGCGAGGTTGAGGAAGGCAAATTGTGAACTTGAGAGATGGAGACGGCGAGGGATCTCAGAGGAGAAAGTAAAGGAGGAGGCTTGGTGGAGGGGGAGGTAGCACGCCTAGAAGAGCTAATTCATATTAAGTGGAGGCAAAGAGCACATCTCTGGTGGCTGAAGGAGTGGGGGAGAAATACTAAGTTTCTGCACAAGTGTGCTACAGCAAGGAAGAAAAATAATAAGATCAAGGAGCTGAGAAGAGATGATGGCTCGATGGTGGCGGAGGGACCCGAGATGACCAACTATGTGTGTTCTTTCTTTCAGGAGTTGTTCACTACAAAACATAGCAGCAGGGTGGAGGAACTGGCACAAAAGGTTCAGGCACGGGTTACACCGCAAATGAATGAGTGCCTCATGAAGGAGTTCACCCAGGAAGAGATAAAAGTAGCCCTTGATCATATCGGATATTTAAAGGCACCGGGACCTAATGGTATGCCATCCTTGGTGTATAAAAAACATTGGAGCATGATCGGAGAAAGAATTATCGAGGAGGTGCTCCGTGTGCTGAATGGCGGGCAAATGCCGGTAGGATGGAACGATACATATGTGGTGTTGATACCGAAGGTGAAGAACCCTGGCAGAATCAAGGACTTGAGGCCTATAAGCTTATGTAACGTGCTGTACAAGATTGTCTCGAAGGTGCTGGCCAACCGTTTAAAGATAATCTTGCCCGAGGTAATCTCAGATAACCAAAGTGCGTTTGTGCCTAGCCGATTGATCACGGACAACGTCCTTATTGCATACGAGCTTACGCACATGTTGCTGAATAAAAGGAAAGGAAAGGAGGGCTATGCAGCGATCAAGGCTGATATGAGCAAAGAGTACGACCGGGTCAAATGGAGTTTCCTCAAGGTGATGATGGAGAGGCTGGGGTTTTGCGATGCATGGGTCGGGCTGATAATGAAATGCGTCACCACTGTTCGATACCAAATAAAGATTAATGGCAGAATCACGGAGCAGTCTGTGCCTACCCGAGGATTACGTCAAGGGGATCCCCTTTCGCCGTATCTGTTTGTCATCTGTGCAGAGGGTTTGTCTGCGCTGCTGCATGACGTGGAGCGAGAAGGGAGGCTGGGTGGTGTCCGAGTGTGCCAAGGGGCTCCTCCCATTTCCCATCTCTTCATCGCTGACGACTCGGTCTTAATGATCAAGGCGAACAGCAATGAGGCGAATGAACTGAAGCGCATTGTCGGTGTGGAACGACACGTATGGGACCACAAGAATCAATACTACGGTTGCCGGGGCGCAGGGTTGCGAGGAGAGCTGGGCTAGTAGACAGCACAGGATCGTTTACCTAGGTTCGGGCCGCGAGGATGCGTAAAACCCTAGTCCTGCTTTGGTGGGTGTATTTCTGAGAGTTCTTGAGCTCTCGAACTAGCTGTGGTCAGTGCGTGGTTCGAAAGAGCCGAATCCTCCTCCAGTATGCCATGGGCCTCCTTTTATAGTTTAAAGGGGCAGCCACAGTGACACAGAGGAGGTGGAAAGGCGTACAGTGCTCTGAGCTTTTTGCTCGTATTACAGGACAAGACTCATTTAATGCATAGCTTAGGTGTCCCCTTGCTTTATTGGGGACGGGGGCGAGGCCCGTCCCGTCTGTCGACGCTCCTCCTCACCTTGACACGCGCCCTGGCCAGTGAGGTGCGTGGTGCCATGTAGGCAGTCAGGCAGCTGAGGTGGCGCGGTGGCGGAGCCTTCACGAAGATTTGCATGCCGCCACGCAGGCGCTCGATGAGTTAGCCTGGGAGCTACATGTTGCCACGCAGGTGCCTGCCCAGCTGGTTGGGCTGGCAGCTGCATGTGAACGGTGGTGGAAGCTTGTTCGACGCGGGTTCGGCGGTGGCCCCGCTAGCGTCCTTGGCGAGGATCTTGCCGGGTGGCCCGGCAAGGGTCTTGCCGTGGCGTGCTGTCGTCCCTCGGCAAGGACCTTGCCGGGGGTCTGGTGGCCTTCCTCAGTAGGGATCTTGCCGAGAATCGTCGTTGTCGGGTGGTAGGTGCGACATATGCCAACGGGTGGCTTATCATTGTGGGAGCCAGTAAAACATCGCCGGTGCCTGGAAACGGGATGAGGCGAAGACATGCACGCTTGCGGACCTTACCCAGGTTCGGGGCTCTCTGTGGAGATAACACCCCTAGTCCTGCTCTGCGGGGTCTCCGCATGATCACTAGATCAATACAAGTTGCTACAAGCGCTCCTTAAGCTGTTTGGATAGAGGAAGAGGAAGGGCGAGCCTAGCTCTCCTTTTCTCTCTAGGTGGTGTGTGGAATTCTCTTAGATCCACCATTTGCATGGGTGTCCCGGGGGTTTATATAGGCCTACCCCCCAGGGGTACCATGTCCAGCCCCCAGACAGCAAAGGGACAGGTAAGGGGGATGGTCTTGAGTGCGGAAGCCGGCAGGTCTTGTTTGGAACTGAAGACTTGGCATCCTTTGCAGCATTTGACTATCTCTTTGGCATCTTCCAAAGCAGTCGGCCAGAAGAAACCGTGGCGGAAGGCTTTGCCCACAAGTGATCTTGAGGCTGCGTGGTGGCCGCATTCGCCTTGGTGGATATCCTTGAGGATTGCTACACCCCTTTCTGGCTCGACGCAGCGCTGGAAGACCCCAGTGACGCTGCGCTTGACAAGTTCTCTATTTATTATTGCATATGCTCTGTCTCGGCGTTGCACTAGTCTTGCCGAGATCTCATCAGTCGGTAGCTCTCTGTTGACTAGGAAGTTGAGGATGGGCTGGGCCCATGATGGAGCTGTGACTTCTTCTACTGTTAGTACGGCCACTGTGACTCGAGTGGGTGGGTTGGGTGGTGGAGGGTTGGAGTTGGCCACCGCTTCTTGTGTCGCTGCAATCCCCGGGCCGACTCTGCAGTCTCCGGGCCGGGTTCTGAAGTCCCCGAGCCGGGTGTGACTACGGCAGTCCCCGGGCCGCTTGTCGAAGTCCCCGAGCTGCCTGCTGGGTTCCTCCAGTCGGATCTGGCTGCATCGGGGGCGGGTGGTACGAAGATAGAGTCCGATTCTGGAGACGGCTTGATAGATGGTTTGAGGAGGCGCTGGAGAGAGACACCGGTTGGTATAGCCTGTCGGGTGGAGCCGATCCGTGCCAGGGCATCTGCTTGGTCGTTGTCGGCCCGTGGCACGTGAAGGAACTCGCACCCTTCGAAGTACCCACTGATCTGCTGGACGAGGAATCGATAGCTCGCCATGTTTGCATCCTTGGCATCCCACTCGCCAGATGACTGCTGGACCACCAAGTCTGAGTCGCTATAACACAGGATCCGGCGTATGCCAAGCTCTTTGGCTAGCCGGAGCCCGTGTATGAGTGCCTCGTATTCAGCCACGTTGTTGGAGGCGGCAAAGTGGATTTGCAGCGTGTATCTGAGCTTGTCGCCTTTGGGAGAGGTGAGGACGATGCCGGCTCCCAAGCCGGTCCGCATCTTGGACCCATCGAAGTGCATCCGCCAATGAGTAGAGTTGGGAGCCGGCGGTAGGTACTGGGTCTGGGCCCAGTCGACGAGGAAGTCGGCCAAAGCTTGGGACTTGATGGCGGTGCGGGGCTGGTAGAAGATTGTGTAAGGTGCAAGCGCAATGGCCCATTTAGCCACCCGACCGGATGCATCCCGGCTGCCTATGATCTCGGCAAGCGGGGCGGTGCATATGACCGTGATGGGATGCTCTTGAAAGTAGGGCTTCAGCTTCTTGGCGGCGAAGTACACTCCATAGCACATCTTCTGGTAGTGTGGGTAGTTTTGCTTTCAGCTGGATAGTACTTCGCTTAGATAATATACCGGCCTCTAGACTAGCTGGGCTCGGCCTTCTTCTCGGCGCTGGACCACGACGACTGTACTGGCCACTCGGCTAGTTGCGGCAATGTAGAGGAGCATGGGCTCCTTCTCAGTCGGCGCCGCCAGGACAGGTGGAGTGGTCAGCATCTTCTTCAACTCATGGAAGGCTTGGTCTGCTTGGTCATTCCACTCGAAATGAGTGGATTTCTTCATGAGTCGGTACAGGGGGAGAGCCTTCTCTCCTAGCCGGCTGATAAAGCGGTTTAGGGAGGCCAGGCAGCCGGTGAACTTCTGTACGTCTCGCAACTTGGTGGGAATCTCCATTCTCTCAATGGCCTTGATCTTTGCAGGGTTGCACTCAATGCCGCGTTCGGAGACCAGAAAGCCTAGAAGCTGGCCGGTTGGTACTCCGAACACGCATTTCTCGGGGTTGAGCTTGATCTGGAATCGGCGCAAGTTGGCAAATGTTTCTTTGAGGTCTTCCAGCAGGGTGCCGTGCTTTTCTGTCTTCACCACAATATCGCCTACGTAGACGCGGGCATTTCTGCCGAGTTGCTTGAGGAGGCATTTCTGCATGCAACGCTGAAAAGTGGCACCGGCATTCCTCAAGCCGAATGTCGTAGTCAGGTAACAGAAAGCTCCGAATGGTGTGATGAAGGCGGTCTTCAGGCGGTCTGCTGGGTCCAACTTAATCTGGTGGTATCCTGAGTAGGCATCCAAGAAACTCAACAGCTCGCATCCGGCTGTGGAGTCTATTACTTGATCAATCCGTGGCAGAGCAAACGGATCATTGGGGCAGGCCTTGTTGAGGCTAGTGTAGTCTATACACATACGCCATTTGTTGTTCTTCTTCAACACCAAGACTGGGTTGGCAAGCCACTCTGGGAAAAACACTTCCATAATAAAGCCGGCGGCAAGGAGCCTGGCTATCTCTTCTCCAACGATTCTTCTCTTCTCTTCGGACAGTCGGCGGAGAGGCTGCTTGACCGGCTTTGCGTCCGCTCGGACGTGTAACTTGTGCTCGGCGAAATCCTTCGGAACACCCGGCATGTCCTTTAGGGACCATGCAAAGATGTCTCGATTCTCACGGAGGAAGTCGACGAGCTCGCCTTCCTATTTACTGTCCAGGTTTGCACCAATGACTGCAAACCTCTCCGGGTTCTCCGTGTCCAGAGGTATTTTCTTCGTCTCCTTGACCGGCTCGAAGGAGCCCTGCGCATCATATTCCTTGGGGTTGGGGGACAAAGCCGGCTGTTTGCCGGCCATGACCACAACTCGCTCCAGCATCCTCTTCTCTTCTGCCACTATGAGGGACTCAGCCAGCCGGCTGCTGGCTGCAGCGCACTCGATGGACTTTTTGTAGTCGCCGGCTATAGTGATGATCCCCTTCGAGCTCGGCATCTTCATCTTCAGGTAGGCGTAGTGGGGCATAGCCATGAACTTGGCCAGAGCAGGTCGGCCAAGCAAGGCGTGGTAAGGGCTTTCCAGATCCACTACCTCGAACCAGATTGCTTCTCGGCAAAAGTGATCCTTGCCTCCGAAGAGAACATCCATCTTGATCTTGCCGATCGGGGAACAGGACAGGCCGGGTATGATGCCATGGAAAACGGTCCGGCTTGGCATGAGCTGCTTCGCCTTGAGGTTCAACTTCTCCATGGTGTCGCGGTACAGTATGTTGATACTGCTTCCGCCATCAATCAGAACGCGGGAGAATCGGGTAGCCCGCCTCTCTGTTGCGAGGGTGACATCCAACACCAATGCGTAGGAGCCAGGGGACGGCATCACCTCTGGGTGATCGGCCCAGCTCCAATTGATAGGCCATTCGGACCAATGCATGAACTCGGGGCTACTGGAGGCGACTGCGTTGACCTCTTGGTGCTGTCGGCGCCGGCTGCGCTTGTCTTCAACCTGGCTCATGAAGACGACGTAGGCGGCGTGCTCATGAGGGAACTCATCTTGAATGGCTCCGACTGCTGGTCGAGCAGCCGGCTGCTGGGGGGCTGGAGGCGGCGGGCCGGGAGGCGAAGGCGGCACCAGCCCCTCGCCCTTGGAGATCCGGGTGAGCCAGTGGCACTTTCGGGTCGTGTGGTTGGATGGCTTCGCGCCGCTGTGGAACTTGCAGGGGGCATCGAGAGTCTGCTCATAGGAGAAGGCCGACTGCCTAGCCGGCCTGCCGCCCTTCTTCTTGGGAGCGGGCCGCTCTTCGGGCTGCTCGTCTTCGACTGTGGCCACTTGCCGACTGGTGGAAGGCGGCATAGGGGCCTTGCGCTTGTGGTCGTTCTGGTAGGGGCGCCGATTGGAGTCGCCAGCCGGCGTCTTAGGAGCCGGAGCGAGCACCTTCCCAGAGACGTCCACTCGGAGCTCGGTCTTCATCGAGGAGTCGGCTGTGGCGTACTTGTCTGCAATGACCAGCAGCTTGTCGAGGGTAGCCGGCTCATCGCAGAGGAGTCGGTGCTTGAGGAGGGTGCCCTCTCGGCACCCGGCAGTGAAGTATTCGATGGCCCGCACCTCGTGCACCCCCTCGCAGGAGTTGCGGAGCTCGGCCCACCGCGTGAGGTAGTCGCGGGTCGATTCACTGGGCCCTTGGACGCATAAGGAGAGCTGGCGGGGCTTGGGAGGCCGCTTGTACGTGCTGGTGAAGTTGCGGACGAAGACTTCCGTGAAGTCCAGCCAGCTGTTGACGCTATAGGGCTTGAGGCTGTTGAGCCAGGCGCGTGCCGTGCCTTGCAGCATTAGAGGGGCGTACTTCACTGCTACGCGCCTGTTGCCGTTCGCTATACTAATGGCGGTAGAGTAGTCGATGAGCCAATCTTCCGGCTTCACAGAGCCGTTGTACTTGGGCGTGTCTCTGGGGAGCGAGAACCCTTTGGGGAAGGGCTCGTCGCGGATGCGGGGGCCAAAGCATGGCGGGCCGACATCGTCTTCTTCTTCTAGCGCCAGGGATCGAGCTAGGCGGTCGATCCTGTGGCGGGCGTCGCTCTCGCCGACTCCCTCGCGGTGGCCTAGTCGGCTACCGAGAGTCGGATGCGTGACAGGTGGCGGGGTGGGACATCTCTCTCCACGAGGCGGGGGAGGAGGCGGATTGCCCTGGCGCTCCACCGCTCGAGGGCGGCCTTCCGCGTCGCGCTCGATGGTGATTCGAGTCCGGCTGTGGCTAGCAGCCGGCTCCTTGTCCTTCCTTGCGCGGGCGCCGCTCGCAGTCGGCGACCGGGATGTCGCGGCGTGCTCTCGGCGCGGGGGAGGACTCTCAGCGTGGGCGCCGGCTTCATGCCGTTCTGCGGCCGCATCGATCAGCTGCTGGATGCGCCTTGTCATGTAGGGGAGCTCATCAGCCCCCAGCCCATTCAGCTCTTCTGCTGCCGCCTGAGCAGCTCGCAGATTTTCGAGCGGTGTGGCGTAAACAGGGCGGTCCGTCCCCAGCATGCTGGCGATGGCCGCGCCGCGCTTCTTGACGAGGCCGACTCGGCTCGGCCCGCCGTGAGGCGGCGTACCAAAAGCGGCGCGGTCAACTTCGCGCTGGTGGGCCTCAGTGAGGCATCTCATGGAGGCTATCTTCTGGCCCTCCGCGATGAGGGCGAGACGACGTGCCTCCAGGGTCTCGGCGTCGGCATCGGCCGGGATGGGGACGGACAAGTCATGCATCGCCGCCTGTAGGGCGTCGTGGGCGCTCTCGCCCGAGTCGGCGACGTGGCTGACGACGAGCACCTCAGTGATAGCGCTGCTGCCACTGTCAGCTCGAGGGAGAGGGTCGTCGAAGACTACCACGTCGGAGGGGTAGGCGTCGAACGATGCCGTGTCGGAGTCGACAAGCATCGGGTCGGTGGAGCCGACCGACTCCAAGTCTATAACAAGCTCGCTGGAGACGTGAAGCTGGTCGAGGAGGCTGACGAGGCGGCTCTCGGGGTAGTCCGTGCCCGCGTCGTACGCGGGCTCGTCGAAGATCCGAGTCTCGCAAAGAAGATCGGCGAGGCAGCTTGCCGCGCAGGCGTCGTCGACGCCTTGCAGCGCGTCGGGGCAAGCGTCGTCGGGCGTAGCAGGCTGGCTGCGCTCGCGGGGGAGAAAAAGGGTTCCCGTCCAGAACAGGTCTCCGGACGACGGTGCACCTGGCCCCACGGTGGGTGCAAAATGTCGGGTGGTAGGTGCGACATATGCCAACGGGTGGCTTATCATTGTGGGAGCCAGTAAAACATCGTCGGTGCCTGGAAACGGGATGAGGCGAAGACATGCACGCCGGCGGATCTTACCCAGGTTCGGGGCTCTCCGTGGAGATAACACCCCAAGTCCTGCTCTGCGGGGTCTCCGCATGATCACTAGATCAATACAAGTTGCTACAAGCGCTCCTTGAGCTGTTTGGATAGAGGAAGAGGAAGGGTGAGCCTAGCTCTCCTTTTCTCTCTAGGTGGTGTGTGGAATTGTCTTAGATCCACCCTTTGCATGGGTGTCCCGAGGGGTTTATATAGACCTACCCCCCAGGGGTACAATGGTAATCCGGCTGGGCGCGGGTCCCAGCCGTCAGCGTCTATGCACGCCGGCTTCTCCGTCGGTCATTGGGGCCCGCCGACTAGTGGGTCCCGCCGGCTGCCGGCCTCTTGGCCGACAGGCCGGCCCCACCGCTTGGGGGCTTTGTCGGCGGCTGGTTACTGTTGCCTCGCCTCTGATGACGAGAGCTTTGTTGAGGTAAGCGTGGCTACAGTGCCGCCGCCTTGCGGGCTCTCACTGTAGCCTTACCTCGTCTTGTCTCCTTAATGAGGCACATGTTTCGAGGGAGGGAGGTAGCCGGCTATTAGGAGCCGGCCACATCCGTGGCCAACTAGAGGAGGCCAGGCCGCCTTCGGATGTCTCTCTGGCAAAAGGGGCCCGCCGCCTACGGGCCGTACTGGCGCCTGTCGTGGGTGACATCGAGGTCAACACGGCTACAGTGCCACGCCGAACGGGGGATGGCTAGCCCGTACGGCGCCCTGTAGCCATGCCTGTTTCGGGATTCAGGAGCAGTGGGCTGTACTGCGGCCACGCCCCATCCTATCGCCGTTATGTGGGTACAGTCTTTAGTGGGTGCAGTCTTGGCCGGCTTCTGGGAACCGGCTTTCTTCATGGCCGGCTTCTGGGAGTCGGCTTTCTTCATGGCCGGCTTCTGGGAGTCGGCTTTCTTCATGGCCGGCTTCTGGAAGTCGGCCCTGGGGATAGCAGGCCGGGGGAAGGCGGCCATATGCTTTGTATGCGTGAAGGCTTGAATGGTCTGATAATTTTTCAAAGAGCCAGGGGGAGTAGGTTAGGCTACCCGTGGCCATTTACTCCGACAGTCGTCTTCTGATCCTCATCTGATCTTGAATATGTCTTCACAAAGATCTGCATGCCACCACAGAGGTGCCTTCCCGAGGCCTAGCCCCATGTTGATGACGGCGTTGGGGGCCGTGGGCTCAAGGGTGGCTCGCTCTGTTGGTGTGGGGCGAGCTGTCCCGGCAAGGGTCTTGCCGGGGCCGCTGAGGCCACCCGGCAAGGGTCTTGCCGGGGGAACCTGCTTCGCCCCTCTACTCTTTGTGGTCTTGGCCTTGGCGTTGCTTTGATTGTCTTGGGCTTCAGTCTTACCTTGGCTCACCTCCCCAGTTTTGCTTGGTGTGGTCGTGGGCGCGGCTTCGACTGCCCGTGCACAGGTAAAGGGGTACAAAAGTGTGCCCCCTCTTTTTGTACACCGACAGGAGCCCCCGGGCCTGGGCCACACATAAGCGCGACACGTTGTTGGGCCAGGCCCAAAACGGTGCGCGGGCAGGTGGGGCGGTTTTTACCGTGGTAAGACCCTTCGCACGCTCCGCTTCCCACGACCCGCGCGCCCGGCGAGGCGTGGAGGGGCATCCGTGACGTGGGCGACATGCGTGGGGCGGTTTCCACATGCATGCGTCATATCGCAGTAAATGGGCAGCGCGCCCCGCGGCTTCCCCATAAAAAGGGATAACCGCGGGCGCGCTGTTCCTTTTACCCTCCGCGCAACCCCAATCTCGGAGACCTCCGCCTGCCCCCCTCTTCTTCTTCAAGCTTCGTTCCTGCTTGCCGCTGTTGTGCCCCCACCGCCCTCCATCTTGCCCTCCTCCCCCAGCCATCATGGCGCCAAAATCCACCAAGGGCAAGGGAGTGGCTAAGGATGCCGGAGCCGCGGAGCCGCCGGAAAGTGCGCTGGCGGTGCAGCGGACGCAGTCCGCCTTCTTCCCCTCGATAGTCGACGTGCTCGAGCTTTGGGACTCCTTCAGGCCCTTTTGGGGAGTGAAGATGGGGGGAGGGAGAGAATTCGGGGCATCCGGCCACGCGTGTCATCCCCGCCAACTGCGCCGAGGCTGCCCCAAATCGGTACCCCTTCTTCGTTGATTATTTTTCTTGTGGGCTCTGTCCTCCCTTCTCCGACTTCTTTAGCGACATCATGCACACCTTCGGCTTTCGCCTCCTGGATTTTACTCTGAATGCGGTGGTGTGCATGGCCCTTTTCACGCACCTCTGTGAAGGCTTTGCTGGGGTGCACCCCAACACGGCGCTCTTCCGCCATTACTTCTTCCCTCGGATCCAGACGGGAGTGCCATCTCGGGGTGCATCGCCTGGATCCAAAAATCCAAGGGAGCGTACCCGGACGGCGCCATGAAGGAGAGGTGGGAAGAATGGCAGGGCCGGTGGTGCTGGATCGAAGAGAAGGACCCGTCGGCGTTCTGTAGAGTTTGCCGGGCGTCGCCGGTTCGCGGAAGCGATTGGAGCGACGTCGACGCCGACGACGGAAAGCTCACGGTTGCCACCACCAGGATTCTCTGGCTTACCTAGGCCGGGCTCACCCTTGAGATGATCGGGGCGGACTTCATCCGTCGCCGGATCGCTCCTCTGCATAACAAGGGGAGGCCAGCCTGGCTCTTCATGAACCCCGCCGACATCATGCGGCTCCGCCCCGGCCTCGACCACAACTTCACAGTGATGGGACACGCCCATTTCTGCCTGCGGATCTTCTAGCTCGACGTGGGCCGCAACGGCGAGGTCGAGCGGACCGGCAAGGTCGCGAGGGCCGCCGCTAAGGCCGGCAAGGTCCTCAAGGGGCCTCTATTCAAGCTGCCGATGGGGGTGGTCCCGTTGTGCAACAACTCAGTCGATCTGAGATCATTGCCATGATGCCGGACTGCAACGCGCATGGCCCTGACCTGAGCTGGAAGGAGCCGAAGGACGCCGAAGTGCAGCAGTTCTTTGACACCTTGCATGAGGGGTATGTCAACGCCGACGCCGAGCGGCTGCTTGTCCAGGACACCACCCATGCGGAGCTGGACTACACCGCCACTAGGGCGAAGGAGGCACAACTTGCCAGGGAGGCCGGAAGCGCCGGCGGTGTGGAGGACAAGGCCGCGACGGCCGCGGAGGAGGAGCTCGCCCGATGGGCGGCGGCCGCCGGGGGAGCCAGCAGCGCCGGCACCGAGGCTCCTCTGGTTGAAGATGTGATCGGCGAGTCGTCGTCGGAGGAGGTCGAGACCACAGGCCCGACGCCAGCTGTGGGGAGAGGGCGAGGCCTGCGGTGGGCTAGTTCCGGCGAGCCGGTCCGGCCTGGCAGGGCTGCACGGTCACAGCTGACCTTGGAGGGGTCCGGGTGACACACGAGGGCCACGGCGGCGAAGAAGCCGGCGAAGGTCGCGGTGAAGAAGAAGACGGCCGTCCCTTCTCCGTCCACGCGTGTCCGGACTACACCTCCTTCTCCTCCTCCGACGGACGTCGACACGGGGGGTCACTTTTGATTATGGATCCCTTAGCCCGAGGAGGAAAAGGAAAACAACAGAGGAGGAGGCGGACGACGAGTAAGTATCTGGTTCTTTTCCGTTATCTGTGCCTCCTCAATCTGTGTCGCTCATCTTAACTTGTCTTCATGTTTGCAGGGATGTGGAGACGCTGGCCTAGAGGGTGAAGAGGGCCAAGGTCTCGGCGGGTGGCCAGCCCCAAGTTGGTACTTCGGGGGCGCCATTGGTGGTGTTGAGCAGCCCGGACAGCAGCCCCCGGCAGAGCCCCCAGCGTAAGTTCATCACTCTTCCCCCTGTCGACATGTGTTTGGGGCACGACACTTTTGGCACTGACCATGGCAGGTATGCAGGAGGACAGCAGCAGCAGGAGGAGCCACAGAGGGCTACTCCCAACACGCCGCCCCCGTCGACCACGCCGCCTCGAGGGGCGTCCCCAGCGAGGGCGCCAGGCACCGGGCCCATGCACATGGAGGAGGAGGAGGACTTGGGCACCGGCGGCTTTGCCTCGACGCCGAATGTTGGCGGGGAGGGGACTTCCATTTCCCAGCCGGGTACTGGCACAGGTAAATCGTTTCGCCGTTCATCCTTGCTTCTTTTTCCTTCTAGCCCTTGGTCCCGGCCTTGCCTCACCTCCTTTTTCAGCGTCGAGACTCCTCCTCGGTGAACCTAGAGGACGTGGACGCCGTCATCGAGGGCGTCGCCAAGGCTGCCGAGGCGGACGCCAAGAAGATCGCCGCCGAGGAGGCTGCCAGGGGTGCTGTCGAGGAGGCCGGCAAGGGGCCTGCCGAAGGGGCCGGCGGGGCCGCCGCCGAGGAGGAGGAGGTGGCTGGTGACCAGCCTTCCTCTTCTGCTGCTTCCGGCTCCGGCAAGTACCTGAGGGTGAGCGACAACTTGTACCTTCCACGCGCGTCGAGCACCAGGACACCCGTTGAGGGGGAGGTGTTCGACGACGAAGTGCTCGCCGCTGCCGGGCTCGAAGTCGTCGACGAGCTGATCGTTGGCGGCGACGGTTCACAGGAAGAGCGGCTCCTCCACGCCATGGGCGCCAGCTTCTGGAAGCTCCAGGCACTCCACCGCGCCCGCCTGGACAAAGCCATGTCTAGGACGGCGGTGGTGGAGAAGGCGGAGGCGGACCTCCAGGAGCATGTTGCCGAGATGCAAGACTGGTTCCGCGAGGCCCACAAGGAGCTCAAGGCCGCTCAAGGCAAGCTGGCCAAGCGCGACGTGGAGCTCACCATGAAGCTCGCCGACACCGAGAAATCTCAAGAGACGGCGAGTAACTTGGCCGCGGCCGCCGAAGCCGCCCGGACCCAGCACGAGGCCGCGCTGAACTCCTAGGAGGAGGACCTCGCTGCGTGCGAGGGAAAGCTTGCCGCCATGCTTCGCGACAAGTAAGTAGAGGTGGAGAAGCTTGTCTTGCAGCAGACTGGAGCAAAGGCACAAAGAGGCACTCAACGCCCAAGCCCAGGTCTACGCCGGCAAGGTGGAGGAGCTGGAGGCGGAGCGCGACGGTCTGAAGGAGCAGGCCCTGAAGCTAGCCCAGGAGAAGGACACGCTCAACAGTGCCCTGACAGAGGCGCAGGGCGTGGTCGTCAGCAAGGCTGGGGAGCTCTCTGAGGCCAACAATGTTGGGGAACGTAGTAATTTAAAAAAAATTCCTACGCACACGCAAGATCATGGTGATGCATAGCAACGAGAGGGGAGAGTGTTGTCCACTTACCCTCGTAGACTGACAGCGGAAGCGTTATCCCAACGCGGTTGATGTAGTCGTACGTCTTCACGATCCGACCGATCAAGTACCGAACGTACGGCACCTCCGAGTTCTACACACGTTCAGCTCGATGACGTCCCTCGAACTCCGATCCAGCCGAGTGTTAAGGGAGAGTTTCGTCAGCACGACGGCGTGGTGACGATGATGATGTTCCACCGACGCAGGGCTTCGCCTAAGCTCCGCAACGGTATTATCGAGGTGTAATATGGTGGAGGGGGCACCGCACACGGCTAAGAGATCTCAAGGATCAATTGTTGCATCTCTGCGGTGCCCCCCTGCCCCCGTATATAAAGGAGCAAGGGGGAGGCAGCCGGCCAAGGGGAGAGGCGCGCCATAGGGGGGAGTCCTACTCCCACCGGCAGTAGGACTCCTCCTTTCCTTGTGGGAGTAGGAGAAGGGAAGGGGGAAGGAGAAAGAAGGAAGGGTGCGCCCCCCTTCCCTAGTCCAATTCGGACCAGACCATGGGGAGGGGTGCGGCCACCTTTTGAGGCCTTTCTCTCCTTTCCCGTATGGCCCATTAAGGCCCAATACGAATTCCCGTAACTCTTCGGTACTCCGAAAAATACCCGAATCACTCGGAACCTTTCCGAAGTCCGAATATAGTCGTCCAATATATCGATTTTTACGTCTCGACCATTTCGAGACTCCTCGTCATATCCCTGATCTCATCCGGGACTCTGAACTCCTTCGGTACATCAAAACTCAATAAAACTGTCATCGTAACGTTAAGCGTGCGGACCCTACGGGTTCGAGAACTATGTAGACATGACCGAGACACGTCTCCGGTCAATAACCAATAGCGGGACCTGGATGCCCATATTGGCTCGCACATATTCTACGAAGATCTTTATCGGTCAGACCGCATAAGAACATACATTGTTCCCTTTGTCACCGGTATGTTACTTGCCCGAGATTTGATCGTCGGTATCTCGATACCTAGTTCAATCTCGTTACCGGCAAGTCTCTTTACTCGTTCCGTAACACATCATCCCGCAACTAACTCATTAGTCACAATGCTTGCAAGGCTTATAGTGATGTGCATTACCGAGTGGGCCCAGAGATACCTCTCCGACAATTGGAGTGACAAATCCTAATCTCGAAATACGCCAACCCAACAAGTACCTTTGGAGACACCTGTAGAGCACCTTTATAATCACCCATTTACGTTGTGACGTTTGGTAGCACACAAAGTGTTCCTCCGGTAAACGGGAGTTGCATAATCTCATAGTCATAGGAACATGTATAAGTCATGAAGAAAGCAATAGCAACATACTAAACGATCGAGTGCTAAGCTAACGGAATGGGTCAAGTCAATCACGTAATTCTCCTAATGAGGTGATCTCGTTAATCAAATGACAACTTATGTCTATGGCTAGCAAACATAACCATCTTTGATTAACGAGCTAGTCAAGTAGAGGCATACTAGTGACACTCTGTTTGTCTATATATTCACACATGTATTATGTTTCCGGTTAATACAATTCTAGCATGAATAATAAACATTTATCATGATACAAGGAAATAAATAATACTTTATTATTGCCTCTAGGGCATATTTCCTTCAAACAACTCCATCAAGGACCTCAAGCTGAAGCCGGAGGGTCTCGAGAAGGTGCTAGAGGAGGCCAAGACCCGAGAGGGGACCCTGGCCAAGGAGCTGGAGGCCGAGAAGCAGTTGCGGGAGAACGAGGGCCTCAACTTCGCGGATCGCGTGGCGAGCGAGAACCGTTGGCTCGATCGCCTCGCCACCGTCGCCAACCAGGCCGCCGCGTAGCTAGCCATCATGGGGATGCCGGATGTGAGGTACGTCCCGGAGCGGAGCGGGAGCGCCAATTGCAGCCTGACCATGTTCTTCGAAAAGGTCGTCGGCGCTCTGGAGCGGCTCCACGCCAACCGGGCGGCCTCACTGGCCGACGAGTCCCGGAGGTTTTGCCAGGGAGCCATGACCAAGGTTCTCACCAAGGTGGCGCACTGGTACCCCGACCTCGACTTCGACGCCGCGCTGGAGAGCTTGCCGGAGGGCACTGACCTCGCGCCGCTCATGGAGCACATCAAGCCCATCATCAGCCGAGTCGGCAGAATTCAGAGGGTGGAAGGCCAGCGTCGGGATTAAGTATCCCATTCTTTACGACGAACCTTTTGTCACTGCCATAATCGAGAAACATATCCTTATTCCACTAAGGATAACTTTGACCGTTGTCAAGTGATCTACTCCTAGATCACTATTGTACTCCCTTGCCAAAATCAGTGTAGGGTATACAATAGATCTGGTACACAGCATGGCATACTTTATAGAACCTATGGCCGAGGCATAGGGAATGACTTTCATTCTCTTTCTATCTTCTGCCGTGGTCGGGCTTTGAGTCTTACTCAATTTCACACCATGTAACACAGGCAAGAAACTCTTTTCTTTGACTGTTCTATTTTGAACTACTTCAAAATCTTGTTAAGGTATGTACTCATTGAAAAAACTTATCAAGCGTCTTGATCTATCTCTATAGATCTTGATGCTCAATATGTAAGCAGCTTCACCGAGGTCTTTCTTTGAAAAACTCCTTTCAAACACTCCTTTATGCTTTGCAGAATAATTCTACATTATTTCCGATCAACAATATGTCATTCACATCTACTTATCAGAAATGTTGTAGTGCTCCCACTCACTTTCTTGTAAATACAGGCTTCACCGCAAGTCTGTATAAAACTATATCCTTTGATCAACTTATCAAAGCGTTTATTCCTACTCCGAGATGCTTGCACCAGTCCATAGATGGATCGCTGGAGCTTGCATATTTTGTTAGCACCTTTAGGATTGACAAAACCTTCTGGTTGCATCATATACAACTCTTCTTTAATAAATCCATTAAGGAATGCAGTTTTGTTTATCCATTTGCCATATTTCATAAAATGCGGCAATTGCTAACATGATTCAGACAGACTTAAGCATAGATACGAGTGAGAAACTCTCATCGTAGTCAACTCTTTGAACTTGTCAAAAACCTTTTGCGACAATTCTAGCTTTGTAGATAGTAACACTACTATCAGCGTCCGTCTTCCTCTTGAAGATCCATTTAATCTCAATGACTCGCCGATCATCGCGCAAGTCAATCAAAGTCCATACTTTGTTCTCATACATGGATCTCATCTCAGATTTCATGGCCTCAAGCCATTTTGCGGAATCTGGGCTCACCATCGCTTCTTCATAGTTCGTAGGTTCGTCATGGTCTAGTAACATAACCTCCAGAACAGGATTACCGTACCACTCTGGTGCGGATCTTACTCTGGTTGACCTACGAGGTTCAGTAATAACTTGATCTGAAGTTCCATGATCATCATCATTAACTTCCTCACTAGTTGGTGTAGGAGTCACAGGAACAGATTTCTGTGATGAACTACTTTCCAATAAGGGAGCAGGTACAGTTACCTCATCAAGTTCTACTTTCCTCCCACTCACTTCTTTCGAGAGAAACTCCTTCTCTAGAAAGGATCCATACTAAGCAACGAATGTCTTGCCTTCGGATCTGTGATAGAAGGTGTACCCAACTGTCTCCTTTGGGTATCCTATGAAGACACATTTCTCCGATTTGGGTTCGAGCTTATCAGGTTGAAGTTTCTTCACATAAGCATCACAGCCCCAAACTTTAAGAAACGACAACTTTGGTTTCTTGCCAAACCACAGTTCATAAGGCGTCGTCTCAACGGATTTTGATGGTGCCCTATTTAACGTGAATGCAGCCGTCTCTAAAGCATAACCCCAAAACGATAGCGATAAATCAGTAAGAGACATCATAGATCGCACCATATCTAGTAAAGTGCGATTACGACGTTCGGACACACCATTACGCTGTGGTGTTCCGGGTGGCGTGAGTTGCGAAACTATTCCGCATTGTTTCAAATGTAGACCGAACTCGTAACTCAAATATTCTCCTCCACGATCTGATCGTAGAAACTTTATTTTCTTGTTACGATGATTTTCAACTTCACTCTGAAATTCTTTGAACTTTTCAAATGTTTCAGACTTATGTTTCATTAAGTAGATATACCCATATCTACTTAAATCATCTGTGAAGGTGAGAAAATAACGATATCCGCCACGAGCCTCAACATTCATCGGACCACATACATCTGTATGTATGATTTCCAACAAATCTGTTGCTCTCTCCATAGTTCCAGAGAACGGAGTTTTAGTCATCTTGCCCAAGAGGCATGGTTCGCAAGCATCAAGTGATTCATAATCAATTGATTCCAAAATCCCATCAGTATGGAGTTTCTTCATGCGCTTTACACCAATATGACCTAAACGGTAGTGCCACAAATAAGTTGCACTATCATTATTAACTTTGCATCTTTTGGCTTCAATATTATGAATATTTGTATCAGTACGATCGAGATCCAACAAACCATTTTCTTTGGTGTGTATGACCATAGAAGGTTTTATTCATGTAAACAGAACAACAATTGTTCTCTAACTTAAATGAATAACCGTATTGCAATAAACATGATCAAATCATATTCCTGCTCAACGCAAACACCAAATAACACTTATTTAGTTTCAAAACTAATCCCGAAAGTATAGGGAGTGTGCGATGATGATCATATCAATCTTGGAACTACTTCCAACACAATCGTCACCTCTCCTTTTACTAGTCTCTGTTTATTCTGCAACTCCCGTTTCGAGTTACTACTCTTTAGCAACTGAACCAGTATCAAATACTGAGGGGTTGCTATAAACACTAGTAAGTACACATCAATAACATGTATATCCAATATACCTTTGTTCACTTTGCCATCTTTCTTATCCACCAAATACTTGGGGCAGTTCCGCCTCCAGTGACCAGTTCCTTTCCAGTAGAAGCACTTAGTCTCAGGCTTAGGTACAGACTTGGGCTTCTTCACTTGAGTAGCAACTTGCTTGCCGTTCTTCTTGAAGTTCCCCTTCTATCCCTTTGCCCTTTTCTTGAAACTAGTGGTCTTGTTAACCATCAACACTTGATGCTCTTTCTTGATTTCTACCTTCGTCGATTTCAGTATCGCGAAGAGCTCGGGAATTACTTTCGTCATCCCTTACATACTATAGTTCATCATGAAGTTCTACTAACTTTGGTGATGGTGACTAGAGAATTCTGTCAATCACTATTTTATCTGGAAGATTAACTCCCACTTGATTCAAGCGATTGTAGTACCCAGAAAATCTGAGCACATGCTCACTAGTTGAGCGATTCTCCTCCATCTTTTAGCTATAGAACTTGTTGGAGACTTCATATCTCTCAACTCGGGTATTTGCTTGAAATATTAACTTCGACTCCTGGAACATCTCATATGGCCCATGACGTTCAAAACGTCTTTGAAGTCCCGATTCTAAGCTGTTAAGCATGGTGCACTAAACTATCAAGTAGTCATCATATTGAGCTAGCCAGACGTTCATAACGTCTGCATCTGCTCCTGCAATAGGCCTGTCACCTAGCGGTGCATCAAGGACATAATTTTTCTGTGTAGCAATGAGGATAATCCTCAGATCATGGATCCAATCCGCATCTTTGCTACAAACATCTTTCAACATAATTTTCTCTAGGAACATATCAAAAATAAAACAGGGAAGCAACAACGCGAGCTATTGATCTACAACATAATTTGCAAAATACTATCAGGACTAAGTTCATGATAAATTCAAGTTCAATTAATCATATTACTTAAGAACTCCCACTTAGATAGACATCCCTCTAATCCTCTAAGTGATCACGTGATCCATATCAACTAAACCATGTCCGATCATCACGTGAGATGGAGTAGTTTCAACGGTGAACATCAATATGTTGATCATATCTACTATATGATTCACGCTCGACCTTTCGGTCTCCGTGTTCCGAGGCCATATCTGTTATATGCTAGGCTCATCAAGTTTAACCTGAGTATTCCGCGTGTGCAACTGTTTTGCACCCGTTGTATTTGAACGTAGAGCCTATCACACCCGATCATCACGTGGTGTCTCAGCACGAAGAACTTTTGCAACGGTGCATACTCAGGGAGAACACTTATACTTTGATAATTTAGTGAAGGATCATCTTATAATGCTACCGTCAAACAAAGCAAGATAAGATGCATAAAGGATTAACATCACATGCAATCAATATAAGTGATATGATATGGCCATCATCATCTTGTGCTTGTGATCTCCATCTCCGAATCACCGTGCTCGTGATCTCCATCTCCGAAGCACCGTCATGATCACCATCGTCACCGGCGCGACACCTTGATCTCCATCGTAGCATCGTTGTCGTCTCGTCAATCTTATGCTTCTACGACTATCGCTACCGCTTAGTGATAAAGTAAAGCATTACATGGCGATTGCATTGCATACAATAAAACGACAACCATATGGCTCCTGCCAGTTGCCAATAACTCGGTTACAAAACATGATCATCTCATACAACAAATTATATCACATCATGTCTTGACCATATCACATCACAACATGCCCTGCAAAAACAAGTTAGACGTCCTCTACTTTGTTGTTGCAAGTTTTACGTGGCTGCTACGGGCTTAGCAAGAACCGTTCTTACCTACGCATCAAAACCACAACGATAGTTTGTCAAGTTGGTGCTGTTTTAACCTTCGCAAGGACCAGGCGTAGCCACACTCGGTTCAACTAAAGTGAGAGAGACAGACACCCGCCAGTCACCTTTAAGCCACTGTTGGCGAACGTAGTAATTTCAAAAAAATTCCTACGCACACGCAAGATCATGGTGATGCATAGCAACGAGAGGGGAGAGTGTTGTCCACGTACCCTCGTAGACCGACAGCGGAAGCGTTATCACAACGCGGTTGATGTAGTCGTACGTCTTCACGATCCGACCGATCAAGTACCGAAGGTACGGCACCTCCGAGTTCTACACACGTTCAGCTCGATGACGTCCCTCGAACTCCGATCCAGCCGAGTGTTGAGGGAGAGTTTCGTCAGCACGACGGCGTGGTGACGATGATGATGTTCCACCGACGCAGGGCTTCGCCTAAGCTCCGCAACGGTATTATCGAGGTGTAATATGGTGGAGGGGGGCACCGCACACGGCTAAGAGATCTCAAGGATCAATTGTTGTGTCTCTGGGGTGCCCCCCTGCCCCCGTATATAAAGGAGCAAGGGGGAGGCAGCCGGCCAAGGGGAGAGGCGCGCCATAGGGGGGAGTCCTACTCCCACCGGGAGTAGGACTCCTCCTTTCCTTGTGGGAGTAGGAGAAGGGAAGGGGGAAGGAGAAAGAAGGAAGGGTGCGCCCCCCTTCCCTAGTCCAATTCGGACCAGACCATGGGGAGGGGTACGGCCACCTTTTGAGGCCTTTCTCTCCTTTCCCGTATGGCCCATTAAGGCCCAATACGAATTCCCGTAACTCTCCGGTACTCCGAAAAATACCCGAATCACTCGGAACCTTTCCGAAGTCCGAATATAGTCGTCCAATATATCGATTTTTACGTCTCGACCATTTCGAGACTCCTCGTCATATCCCTGATCTCATCCGGGACTCTGAACTCCTTCGGTACATCAAAACTCAATAAAACTGTCATCGTAACGTTAAGCGTGCGGACCCTACGGGTTCGAGAACTATGTAGACATGACCGAGACACGTCTCCGGTCAATAACCAATAGCGGGACCTGGATGCCCATATTGGCTCGCACATATTCTACGAAGATCTTTATCGGTCAGACCGCATAAGAACATACGTTGTTCCCTTTGTCACCGGTATGTTACTTGCCCGAGATTTGATCGTCGGTATCTCGATACCTAGTTCAATCTCGTTACCGGCAAGTCTCTTTACTCGTTCCGTAACACATCATCCCGCAACTAACTCATTAGTCACAATGCTTGCAAGGCTTATAGTGATGTGCATTACCGAGTGGGCCCAGAGATACCTCTCCGACAATTGGAGTGACAAATCCTAATCTCGAAATACGCCAACCCAACAAGTACCTTTGGAGACACCTGTAGAGCACCTTTATAATCACCCATTTATGTTGTGACGTTTGGTAGCACACAAAGTGTTCCTCCGGTAAACGGGAGTTGCATAATCTCATAGTCATAGGAACATGTACAAGTCATGAAGAAAGCAATAGCAACATACTAAACGATCGAGTGCTAAGCTAACGGAATGGGTCAAGTCAATCACGTCATTCTCCTAATGAGGTGATCTCGTTAATCAAATGACAACTTATGTCTATGGCTAGCAAACATAACCATCTTTGATTAACGAGCTAGTCAAGTAGAGGCATACTAGTGACACTCTGTTTGTCTATATATTCACACATGTATTATGTTTCCGGTTAATACAATTCTAGCATGAATAATAAACATTTATCATGATACAAGGAAATAAATAATACTTTATTATTGCCTCTAGGGCATATTTCCTTCAAACAACTCCATCAAGGACCTCAAGCTGAAGCCGGAGGGTCTCGAGAAGGTGCTAGAGGAGGCCAAGACCCGAGAGGGGACCCTGGCCAAGGAGCTGGAGGCCGAGAAGCAGTTGCGGGAGAACGAGGGCCTCAACTTCGCGGATCGCGTGGCGGGCGAGAACCGTTGGCTCGACCGCCTCGCCACCGTCGCCAACCAGGCCGCCGCGTAGCTAGCCATCATGGGGATGCCGGATGTGAGGTACGTCCCGGAGCGGAGCGGGAGCACCAATTGCAGCCTGACCATGTTCTTCGAAAAGGTCGTCGGCGCTCTGGAGCGGCTCCACGCCAACCGGGCGGCCTCACTGGCCGACGAGTCCCGGAGGTTTTGCCAGGGAGCCATGACCAAGGTTCTCACCAAGGTGGCGCACTGGTACCCCGACCTCGACTTCGACGCCGCGCTGGAGAGCTTGCCGGAGGGCACTGACCTCGCGCCGCTCATGGAGCACATCAAGCCCATCATCAGCCGAGTCGGCGGAATTCAGAGGGTGGAAGGCCAGCGTCGGGATTAAGTATCCCATTCTTTATTGCCACTGCAGGTTCACAACCAAGACAATTGCTATCTCTAGTTAGAACCGCAGCAACAATTTGATGTAATATAACTCTGCAGCACTTTTGGTATTATGCATGTTATTTTCCTGTTCGATTTTTCCTTATATGTCCGCCCTACGTAACTGGGTAGGCTTTGCCGGCGCGTAAACCCAGGGCGGCGTCTTGGGGACGGATCCCCATTGGCCTGCCGGGTGTGCTTGCTGCCGGGCAAACCACCTTACTGCCCTTAGCGCGGCCGCCCGAACTGTCGATTTTGACTCGAGTCAGAGTCAGGAGCGTTGCCAGGTCTGGAAGGCTACCCCGCCACTCTCGACGCGGCCGCTTTGAGCTGTTGAGCGGACTCGAAACAGAACAAGGGCGTTGCCAATTGCGGGGGGGCCCTTTGCGTGCAGGTTTCCCATACATAGGCAAGATCCTTGAGGACGATAACCTTAAGTGTAAAAGGAAATAACCCAAGGCTCTGAATGACTTAGCTTTTCTGTTGCCGAGCCGGCGTCGTTCCTCCAGCCGCCTTCTTCTCAGAAACCGAAAGCGATGAAGAACTGCTAGGCTAACTACTAGACCAGATTCTCACAATTGCGCCCCCTACCTAGCGCGCCAAAGATGTCGGTGTGGAACGACACCTATGGGATCACAAGAATCCCTACTACGGTTGCCGGGGCGGAGGGTTGCGAGGAGAGCAGGGCTAGTAGACAGCACAGTGATCGTTTACCCGGGTTCGGGCCGCGAGGATGCGTAAAACCCTAGTCCTGCTTTGGTGGGTGTATTTATGAGAGTTCTTGAGCTCTCAAACTAGCTGTGGTCAGTGCGTGGTTCGAAAGAGCCGAATCCTCCTCCAGTATGCCATGGGCCTCCTTTTATAATTGAAAGGGGCAGCCACAGTGACACACAGGAGGTGGAAAGGCGTACAGTGCTCTGAGCTTATCGCTCGTATTACAGGACAAGACGCATTTAATGCATAGCTTAGGTGTCCCTTGCTTTATTGGGGACGGGGGTGAGGCCCGTCCCGTCCGTCGCCGCTCCTCCTCGCCTTGACACGCGCCCTGGCCAGTGAGGTGCGTGGTGCCATGTAGGCAGTCAGGCAGCTGAGGTGGCGCGGTGGCGGAGCCTTCACGAAGATTTGCATGCCGCCACACAGGCGCTCGATGAGTTGGCCTGGGAGCTGCATGTTGCCACGCAGGTGCCTGCCTAGCTGGTTGGGCTGGCAGCTGCATGTGAACGATGGTGGAAGCTTGTTCGGCGCGGGTTTGGCGATGGCCCCGCTGGCGTCCTTGGCGAGGGTCTTGCCAGGTGGCCCGGCAAGGGTCTTGCCGTGGCGTGCTGTCGTCCCCCGGCAAGGACCTTGCCGGGGGTCTGGTGGCCTTCCTCGGCAGGGAAATTGCCGAGAATCATCATCTTCTGATCCTCATCTGATCTTGAATATGTCTTCACAAAGATCTGCATGCCACCACAGAGGTGCCTTCCCGAGCCCTGGCGCCATGTTGATGACGGAGTTGGGGGCCGTGCGCTCAAGGGTGGCTCGCTCTGTTGGTGTGGGGCGAGCTGTCCCGGCAAGGGTCTTGCCGGGGCCGCTGAGGCCCCCCGGCAAGGGTCTTGCCGGGGGAACCTGCTTCGCCCCTCTGCTCTTTGTGGTCTTGGCCTTGGCGTTGCTTTGATTGTCTTGGGCTTTGGTCTTACCTTGTGTAAGACAATGATTTGGGGGAACCAGCTCAACCCTCTAGGGGTGGCTTATCTCATATATATAATGGGTGTGTTACAATAGGTACAATATACGTACACAAATACAGAAGCTATACATAGTCTAACACCCTCCCTCAATCTTAGCCACTTTCTAAAGAACTGAGAAGGGTAAGATTGCGCCTACAAGCCTCGAACTGTGGTAAAGGCAAAGGCTTAGTGAAGATGTCTGCAAGTTGATCTTTGGAAGAGATGAACTTGATCTGAAGTTGCTTCTGTGACACATGTTCCCGTACAAAGTGATAGTCCACTTCAATGTGTTTCGTTCGGGCATGAAATACCGGATTTGCAGAAAGGTATGTAGCACCGATGTTATCACACCAAAGGATAGGAGGCTGCGGTTGAGACATACCCAACTCCTGAAGCAAAGATTGCACCCAAATAATCTCTGCAGTAGCATTAGCCACGGCCTTATACTCAGCTTCAGTACTACTACGTGATACAGTAGCCTGTTTCCGAGCACTCCAGGCGATCAAGTTAGAGCCAAAGAACACAGCATAGCCCCCCGTGGATCGCCTGTCATCCGGGCTGCCAGCCCAGTCCGCATCAGAGTAGGCCGAAAGAACCCGAGAGGGAGTCGGCCGAATATGCATCCCAAAAGACACTGTGAATTGGACATAACACAGGATGCGCTTAACAGCAGCCCAATGAGTGTCGCGGGGAGCCTGAAGATACTGACAAACCCTGTTGACAGCATAAGAAATATCTGGCCTCGTGATCGTCAAGTACTGAAGCCCACCAACAATACTCCTGTACTTTGTGGCATCCGCAGAAGACAAAAGCGCACCATCAACGGCAGTGAGCTTTTCGATAGATGACATGGGTGTGGTAGTCAGTTTGCACTTAAGCATCTCAGCTCGCTGCAATAAATCCAAGGAGTACTTCTATTGTGTCATAACAAGACCATCAGCACGAGAGGTAACCTCAACCCCAAGAAAGTAGTGAAGCTTCTCAAGATCTTTGACAGCAAAAGCAGCACCAAGAGAGCAAACAAGAGCATCAGCAACATACCGAGAGGAACTGACAAGAATAATATCATCCACATAGACCAAAAGATACATAGTGACTTCTGGCTTCTGTAGAAGAAATAATGAGGAGTCAGCAGTGGAAGACACAAACCCATGAGCACGAAGAGCTGAGGCAAGACGAGCATGCCAGGCATGAGGAGCTTGCTTCAGACCATAGAGTGCTTTGGTGAGACGGCAGATGTGATCAGAACGATCATGATCAGAGAAACCAGGCGGCTGTCGCATATAAACCTCTTCCTCCAAGAAACCATGAAGAAAGGCATTCTGCACATCAAGTTGACGAAGAGACCAACCGCGAGTGACAGCAAGAGAAAGAAGAAGCCGAATGGTGGTAGGCTTGACAACGGGACTGAAGGTGTCCTCGTAATCAAGACCATAGCGCTGCCGAAATCCTCTAGCAACAAGGCGCGCTTTATAACGCTCAATAGATCCATCTGAGTGCTTCTTCACTTTGAACACCCACTTGCAGTCAATAACATTAACCCGTGGTGGGGGAGGAACAAGAGTCCATGTCTTGTTACGAAGAAGAGCATGATATTCCTGCTCCATAGCCTCTCGCCAATGAGGAACACGCATGGCAGCCTGATACGAGCGGGGCTCAGAAGACGGATCCACAACAGCAGCAGCCAGACATGCTGCCAACCAAGCAACAGTACCATCCGTACGTTCCTTTGGTCGAAAAATACCAGTGCGACTACGTGTATGTGGACGTAATACAGGAGCCGCCGAGGTCGAGGAAGCAGCCGGCGAGGGGCTGGGCAACGATGATGAGGAGGAATCAACCAGCGACGAGGAGCCAGACGATGGAACCAGGTCCTCCATCATGGCAGACGGCTCGGTGGATCCAGAGCCCGCCAGCGGGCTATCCAACAGGGCCGCGGGCGAGGCCGGTGGAGCGGACCGAGCCACGGGCGATGCCGGCGTAGCGGGCCGAGCCCCAGGCGATGCCGGCGTAGTGGGCCGAGCTGCAGGCGAGGCCGGCGTAGCGGGCTGATCCGCTGGAGACGCGGCGAGGCTGACGTAGTGGGCCGAGTCGCGCGAGACGCAGGCGTACCAGGCCGATCAAAGGACGAGGCCGGTGCCTCAGGTGCATCCACCAAGCGTGCATGGGCACACAGATCGAGGCCATGCAACGTTGCGGTGTGATCGACATGCACAGCAGAGGGCGGCGACGATGATCATGGGGAGTCCTCCAAAAGCTCCAAACGAGCCCCATGTCCGGTTCCTGCACCATGGTTAGGCAATAACACAGGAGAGTATGCAACATCGTCAAATTGGTCAGAGGCAAGAGAGGATGAATGCATGGATGGAGGGGCATCTGTGGACACAGGTAGATTGGCAAACGGAAAGACACGCTCATCAAACACTACGTCCCGAGAAATGTAGACACGATTAGTGGGAACATGAAGACATTTGTAACCTTTATGAAGGGAACTATAGCCAAGAAAGACACACTTTTTGGACCTAAATTCCAGCTTGCGTTTGTTATAGGGTCGAAGATGCGGCCAGCAAGCACACCCAAATACTTTAAAGAAAGTATAATTAGGTTGTTCATTAAGGAGAAGTTCAAGGGGAGTCTTCAGGTTGAGAACACGTGTGGGAGTACGGATGATAAGAAAGCATGCAGTGGTAAAAGCATCACTCCAAAATCGGAAAGGAACCGATGCATGGGCCAAAAGAGTGAGACCAGTCTCAACAATATGACGATGCTTACGTTCGACGGAACCATTCTGCTGATGAGTATGTGGACATGCTAAACGATGAGCAATCCCAAGCGACTGGAAGAAGGAGTTGAGGTTGCGATACTCGCCACCCCAGTCCGATTGAACATGAACAATTTTATGCTTGAGAAGACGTTCAACATGTTTTTGAAACTGAACGACAATATCAAACACATCAGATTTATGCTTAATAAGATAGAGCCAAGTAAAACGACTGTAAGCATCCACAAAACTAATATAATAGTTATGACCACTGACAGAAGTTTGGGCAGGGCCCCATACATCCGAAAAAACAAGTTCTAAAGGATGTTTCACCTCACGGCTAGACTCCGAAAAAGGAAGTTGATGACTCTTCCCCTGCTGACAAGCATCACACACTGCTACATCATTATTGCTAGAGACACTAGGAAGCTCATGACGACGCAAAACATGACGAACGATAGGTGTGGCAGGATGACCAAGACGAGCATGCCACTGTGACGACGAGACGCGAACTCCACTGAAAACCCGAGAGACTCCAGGATGCTCCAGACGGTAAAGGCCCTGGTAGAGACGCCCACTAAGCAGAACGGCCCTCGTGTCCCGGTCCTTAATAAAAAGGTCAAACAGGTGAAATTCACAAAACACATTATTGTCATAAGTGAGTTTAGGAACTGAAAGGAGATTACGCGTCACAGATGGTACTCTAAGAACATCACGAAGCTGAAGCCTCCTAGTGGCATGACTAGTGAGAAGGGATGCTTGACCAATATGGGAGATGTGCATACCTGCTCCATTGGCGGTGTGGATCTTATCGGAACTGTGATAGATCTCGCGAGGATGAAGCTTCCCCATCTCATTCGGCAGATGCTCCGTCGCACCAGAGTCCATGTACCAGTGCGGATCAACGGAGTAGGACTGAGTATGGCCCTGAGGCTCCTGCGGCACCGGGCGGTCGGCCATAGCCACCTGACGCGCAGTGTTGCGCGTATCCTTGCCGTCGTTGCCGAGACCGAGGAAACTCTTCTGAAAACGACGATGGCACTTGGAGGCCCAATGTCCGTCAAGACCACAGAGCTGGCAGACCCGCCGACCCCCATCACCAGGTAGCGTCAGAGTGGGGGTGGACGAGGCTGGAGGGAGCGGCGCGGGCCCCTTGCCCAAGGCGGAGGACTGAGCGCCGCCGGAGGGGCGACCACCTCGGTAGACCGCGTTGGCGGAGGAGGAGCCGCGACTACGGTTGGCACGGCGCGCCTCAACGCGCTGCTCAGTAAGAAGAAGCCGAGAGTAGACCTCATGCGCCATCATGGGGTCGTGTTGCCGCGCTCATTAATGATCTCAACTAAGCCATCATACTCTTCGTCGAGGCCGTTGACGATGAAGGAGTTGAACTCAGAATCGGTAAGCGGCTGTCCAATGGATGCCAATGTGTCAGCAAGAGCCTTGACCTTGTTGTAGAACTCCGTTGCCGTGGAATCAAGCTTTTCACAGGCGCCAAGCTCGCGATGGAGGGCACTGACCCGGGCTTGCGACTGTGACGCAAAAGAGCGCTCAAGGATGGTCTAAGCCTCATGGGAAGTCTTCGCGAAGACGATGAGCCCGGCAACAGCCAGAGTGAGCGAACCTTGGATGGAGGAGAGGTTCGCCTGGTCCTGCCCCATCCAGACACGGTGTGCCGGGTTGTAAACCGGGCCGTTCACGCTGTCCACCAGCGCGGGAGGGCAAGGAAAAGTGCCGTCGACGTAGCCAAGCAAGTAGTGGCTCCCAAGGAGCGGAAGAACCTGCGCACGCCAGAAGATATAATTGTCGGACGAGAGCTTGACGGTGATGAGGTTGCCGAAGTGAAACGGTGGAGGCAACGATCCTGTGAAGGCACCTGCTGGAGGCGCGTACGCCATGGGGGCAGGGGAGGGCGGCGCGGGCGGGACCACGGGATTGGAACCCGCGGGCGGCGGCGGCGAGTATGCCCCGTAGAGGGAGGCAACGGGCACTGCCGGAGTGAATCCCACCTGAGGCGCGGAAGGCATGAGGCCCGCCGTGACAGCCGACAAGGTGGCCTCGGGCGCGAAGGCCAGAGGCGCGATGACGCCGGACAACAGGGCGGGTGAAGAGGCGCTCGACGTATGAACCGTCAGCGCAAGCCCCGGCGATGAAGGAGCCGGAGAGTTGTTGGAGAAAAACGAGCCAACGCTCCTGGTCCCGAGCTGCAGCGACCGCATGGTGGCCGAGTCAAGTGGGAGCGAGAGGAGGGCGGCGAGCGAGGCCGGGAGAAACCCGGCAGAGGAGGAGCTGGAGGCGGCAGCACCCGACATGGCGGCGGCGGCGCGATGGAGGGGGTGGCGGCGGGGTTAGGGTTTTGCGGAAGCGTGGGTCGTAATTAGCTCTGATACCATGTAAGACAATGATTTGGGGGAACCAGCTCAACCCTCTAGGGGTGGCTTATCTCATATATATAATGGGTGTGTTACAATAGGTACAATATACGTACACAAATACAGAAGCTATACATAGTCTAACACCTTGGCTCATCTCCCCTGTTCTGCTTGGTGTGGTCGTGGGCGCGGCTCTGACTGCCCGTGCACAGGTAAAGGGGTACAAAAGTGTGCCCCTCTTTTTGTACACCGACACGCATTCTGGACCTATATGAGGAATGTTCGGGCCAGTGCATTAATAAGGAGAAGAGTGCAATAATGTTCAGTGCAAACACCCGGGTGGAGCAGAAAGAAGAGGTGAACAGGTGTGCTGGTATCTCATGCGAAACCTGGAATGAACGCTACCTGGGGTTACCAGTGTATGTGGGCCGATCACGCAAGCAAGTCTTTGCTTATATAAAGGATGCAGTTTGGCGATGGATGCAAGGATGGAAGGAGAGGCTCCTATATAAGGTGGGAAAGGAAGTGCTCGTTAAGGCCATGGCGCAAGCCATCCCGACATATGCCATGTCATGTTTCTACCTTACAAAAACCCTCTATGATGAGATTAGCTCGCTTGTTGCAAATTTTTTGTGGAGCCAGCAGGATAATGAGTCTAAAATACACTGGATTGGGTGGCCAAAACTGACAAAGTCCAAGGCGCATGGAGGCCTAGGATTCAGAGACATTCATTCCTTCAATGTAGCGATGTTGTCGCGGCAGATATGGAGGCTGATCCAAAGGCCCGAGAGCTTGTGTGCCCAAGTGTTGAAAGCCAAGTATTACCCTGACGGCAACTTACTGAATGCAGCACCGAAAGATGGCATTTCCTACACATGGAGGAGCCTCCTTCATGGACTAGAGCTGGTTAAACAGGGCTACATATGGCGAATTGGCGATGGTCAGCAAGTCAATATCTGGGAGGATCCATGGCTTCCAAAGGCTTGGACAAGGCGGGTGTAAACGTCAAGGAATGGTGTCCTGCTCAACAAGGTACATGAACTTATAAACCCCATAAATGGGAAGTGGGATGAAGAATTGGTACGGGATATCTTTCTCTCGGCAGATGCCAACCTGATCCTTGGGATTCCTTAGAAGGCATGCAAGACTTCATCGCTTGGCACTATGATGAAAAGGGCCTACATTTAGTAAAGCAGGCGTAGAAACTGCAGGTAAAGGTCCAGGAGATAGCGAGCGGAGCAGAGGCAGGATGGAGTGGAGAGATACAGGGCTCACTTGATGCTTGTGAGAGCACGTACTGGAGCCGGATATGGAAGATGCCGTGCCAGAGTAAAATCAGAATGTTTACATGGTGACTGGCCCACAACTCGCTAGCCACACGCGCCAATTTAGAGAATAGAGGAATGATCATTGAGGACACTCGCTGTCTCTTTTGTGCGAGGAATGTCGAGGACGGTGGCCACCTATTTATACAGTGTCAGGCAGTGAAAGAGGTGTGGCGAGCGATGGGGAAGGAAGATGTCCGGTAGGAACTGGAGAGATACAGTTCAGTGGGGGATGTCATGGACCACATGTGGTCACTGAAAATGGAGGATAGCGTGCAGATCTTGTACTTCTGGTGGGAGTGGTGGAATGAGAGAAACCGGATCAGGAAGAATGAAGGTAGAACTCGACCACAGGAGATAGTGCACCGGACTACGCTTGCCACCATGGAGTACTGGGAAGTTGTGGGGAAGAAAGAGCGACACACTCCGAAGTAGAAGACAAAATGGCAGGCGCCTGGAGTGGATGTACTGAAGTTTAACATTGATGGTGCCCACATGCCAGGAAGCTCTCAATCTGCGTGGGGAGTGATCGCCCGGGACCTCAATGGAGACGCAGTAGCTTGCATGGCAGGAAGGAGTGAGCACGTCCATGATGCTTTTGAAGCAGAACTATGAGCGGCGGAGGGTGCCGTGGAGCTGGCTGCCCATCTTGGGGCGATCCAGATCTGCATCGAGACTGATTCACATCTCCTCCAGGCGGCCCTCACGCAGAAGGACCCAAGCTTCTCAGCATATGCCTCGGCCCTGGACGATCTGAAGATCCAGATGAGGCTATGATTCTCAAAGTGTGATGTTATTGCATGTAGGCGGGAAGCCAACGGTGCTGCGCACGAGCTCGCTAAGTTAGGATATGAATGTAGTGTGAATGAACCCACCATATGGGATGTCGATGTACCGGCGTCTATGGCCGGACTTGTTTTAGGCGACATGCCTAACCTGGCTGCGTAATAAAGTGTTTTGCTTTGACCCTAAAAAAACCCTAACTAAGCTAATTAGCACTAAGCAATTTGGATAGGGTCGGCCACATCTCCAAAGACCTAGTCAGCCTTTTTGGCTGGGCTACACTCTTGCACAGGAGGGCGCCGGTGGCCTTGTGTAGCAGCAGCAACAGGTAGCAGGGGCATCAACCAGCAGCAGCGCAGCAGGGGAACACGGGCTGCCAAGGCAGCGGAGCAGAGAGCATCAACAGCACATAGTAGCAGCAGTAGTAAGCAGAGCAGCAATAGCAGGAGTTGCAGCGGCAAGCAGAAGCAATGCAGCAGCAACGGCGGTAGGCAGAGCAGGGGCCGTGGGCGGCTGCGGGGGACGCGCCTTGGACGCAGCCAGGGCGAGCAACGGCGAGCGCCAGGAGCGGCGGACGCGCGCGCAGAAGGGCGTGGTGCAGCGGCGAGGTGCGACGGACGCAGGGCTGTGGTGCCACCAGGGGCTCGCGAGCACAAAGCGCCGGACGCGGCGACGGCGAACACGGGTTTGATCGGGCGCGACGCTATAGCTCAAAATCGAGCGAACCTAGAGGCTAGTCTGCATCTACATGGGCACGGGAGCACTCCCGTGTGCCTAGCTGGCCCCGGGATGGCCTGTAGCCACGGCGGGGAGCACCACAGCGGCGGCGCGTTTTGGCCGGAGCAAACGAAGACGACGACGGGACTATGACTATGGATCGAGAGCGGTTAGGAAGGGGAAACGTAGCGCAGCTCACCGCGATTCGGAAGAGGAGCTCGAGGAGGCCGGGGATGCAGTGAAGGCGACGGATTTGTCGATGGCGCCGCGGTGGCCGGAGGTTGAGGAAGACGGCGATGGCGGCGATATGGTGCGACTCCGATCGATTGAGAGGCCGTAGATGAAGAAGCAGTCGACAGCGGTCCTCCTGGACATCTCCGGGCGGCGCGGGGTGGCTGGTGGTCGCGGGATCGATGGCGGTGCGTCGGCGACCGCACTCGGGCGAACAAGACAGAGATGGAGAGGGGTGAACGAGGGGAGTGGGGAGGGGAACGGGCACGCTAGGGTTCGAAGAGGGGGGCTCGGGGGCATCAAGTAGGCGCCGTCGGGGAGGGCGGATGGTTGCCACGGCGACATGCCTCGGCCGTGTGAACAGGAGGAAGGGGACGGTAGCAAGATGGGCCGGCCTGGTTGGCCTGATGGCCAGCTGGGCCGAAGCCTAGTGAGGGGGGGTTTCCTTTTCCTTTTTTTGTTTGTTTTGTTTTGTTTTACTTTTTCTAATATTTCTTTTCTGTTTTCTTTTAGTTCCTAATTATTTTAGTTTTAATAAAATACCAAAATGGCACCTAAATTGATGTTACAAATTATGCCACAACCACAAAAAGTTTCATCCCAGAATAATATAGTTTTGTATTTTACAAAATATAAAAGGCATTTAATTAATGGTTTTAGCTACTGATTTAATTAGTTTAGTGCATTTAAACATTTTATAAAGACTTGGTTTCTCCACCAATATATCTTATGAATTATTTGTCACAATAAGATCATTTTAGTTTTGACTTTTGAAAACTTTAATTGTTTGACTTGTTTTTTGAATTTGGATTTTGAATCGGTTTTGAAGTAACGCGAGATTAGCAACAGTAACGGAGGTGACGTGGCATCATTAGCAGAGGTTCACTGTAGCTTAATTATCCGGGCGCCACAATCACTCTGCCAGAAGAAGCGTGATGGGTAGAAGTCTAGCCTCTTCGGGACTCCCACCGGAACCTCGAAGAAAGAGAGAAGAAACATGGGCATACTCGTGAGGACTGAATTAATCGTCCTCCGTATGACATGAGTTTGCCTTTCCAGCAACTCAATTTCTTCTCAAAATGATCCTCAATGCACTTCCATTCTCTGTTGGTTAGCTTACGATGGTGAATTGGTATACCTAAATACGTAAAAGGTAAAGCCCCCAATTCACACCCGAACAATTGCTTGTACGCATCTTGTTCATCATTAGCTCTTCCGAAACAGAACAGCTCGCTCTTGTGGAAGTTAATCTTTAACCCGGACAATTGTTTGAACAAGCATAACACTAGCTTCATGTTTCGTGCTTTTGCCAAATCGTGCTCCATGAATATGATAGTATCATCGGCATACTGTAGAATGGATACACCTCCGTCTACTAAGTGCGGGACGAGGCCGCCTACCTGACCCGCATCCTTAGCTCTTCCTATAAGAATTGCCAACATATCGGCCACTATGTTGAAGAGAATAGGAGACATCGGATCCCCTTGCCTCAGTCCTTTGTGTGTTTGGAAATAGTGACCTATGTCATTATTCACTTTAATTCCAACACTCCCTTTTTGCGTGAAGGAGTCTACCTGGTGTCTCCAGGCCTGATCAAAATCTTTCATACGCAATGCCTGTTGAAGGAAGGGCCATTTGACCTTATCGTATGCTTTCTCAAAGTCCACTTTGAAAACAACTCCGTCTTGTTTTTTGAGTGGATTTCATGGAGTGTTTCATGCAGAATGACAACCCCTTCCAGGATGTTTCTGTCCGGCATGAAAGCGGTTTGGGACGGTTGCACGACAGAGTGCGCAATTTGCGTAAGCCTATTAGTCCCGACCTTGGTGAAAATTTTGAAAATTACATTAAGAAGACAGATAGGCCTGAACTGCTCAATACGAATGGCCTCTGTCTTCTTGGGGAGTAGAGTAATCGTTCCAAAATTAAGTTGAAACAACTGAAGCTGTCCAGAGAAAAGATCATGGAACATTGGAAGCAAATCCCCTTTGATAATATGCCAACATTTTTTATGAAACTCCGCCGGAACACCATTCGGCCCGGGAGCCTTATTGTTCTTCATTTGTGAAATAGCCTCAAACACCTCTTTATCCATAAATGGGGCGGTCAAAACCTCATTCTCGTCCGACGCAAGTTGAGGGACATCCTCAACCCTGGACTCATCTAAGGAAACAAAGTTATCTTCCGGCGGCCCAAACAGCTGCTTATAGTAAATGGTAATATAGACTTTCAGATTTTCTTGATCTAAAATCGTCCCTTCTTCCTGCTCAAGCTGAAATATCCTCTTCTTGCGGTGTTTGCCATTTGCAATCATGTGAAAGAACTAAGTGTTATCATCCCCTTGGACGATTTTGCGAACCTTAGCTCGCAATGCCCACTTCAATTCCTCCTCTCAAAGAAGATCTTTCAGCCTCAACTCCGCCTCTACCTTAGTTTCCAGCTCTCTGGTAACTAAAATAGTGGATTCGGCTTTTAAGTCTAGGGATTGAATAAGTAAAACGAGTCTTTCCTTCTCAGCCTTATAAATCCCATGAGTATGTTTAGCCCATCCATGAAGGAATCTTCGCAGATGCCTAATCTTATTCTGCCATCTCTCAACAGGAGACCTTCCTCCTGAATCTTTAGCCCATTCTCTAGCGATCAGCTCAAGGAACCCTTCTCTATCAAACCACGATAGCCCGAAAGAAAAGGTGTTCTTATTTCCCACATGGGTTGGATCGCCAGAGTCAACAAACAACGGGGTATGATCCAAAATTGCGCGTGATAACGCCTGGATTGTTACGAGGGGGAACTTCTATTCCAATTCGACACTATCGAGGACACGGTCCAGCTTCTCAAAAGTCGGGTTAGGTAGCGAATTAGCCCAAGTGAATTTCCTACCAGATAGCTCTATCTCTCTAAGATCCAAGCTTTCGATTATGGTATTGAACATAAACGACCATCTGCCATCAAAATTCTCATTATTCTTCTCCTCCCTCCTTCGAATAATGTTGAAATCGCCCCCAACTAGGATTGGGAGCTGTTCGCTACCACAAATATGAACCAGATCAGCCAGAAAATCTGGTTTGAGTTCTGGCTGCGCGGCCCCATACACCGCCACCAAAGCCCAATTAAACCCATCGGCCTTAGATCTGACCCGAAACTTTACCGCAAAATCTCCCATGACCACACTCCGCACTTCCAACGAATCACACCTAACCCCAAGTAGGACCCCGCCGGACCTTCCTCTTGGAGGTAGGCAATGCCAGTCAAAGTCGACACCCCTCGATAAAGTGCTAAGGAATTGGGGGGGGGGGTGAAATTATCCGTGGAAGGGTCTGTTACCTAAGGTACGTCTTCCGTCTCTCACTCTTGGTGATTTTGTCGGATCGTGGAGGGTCGTTCAAGGTCGCCGGAAGAAGACTCGGCAAACGGGGGCGCCGGCGCCGGCGATGGATCTCGGTGAGATCCGGGCGGCCAGGGAGAAGCGTTTGAAATCATTATTGGGCCAAGTTGGGCCTGAATTGATGGGTATCTCCGAGGTGGGCCTGGTTAGTACTGGGTCTATGGCCCAGGTGGCTGACCAGGCTTGCGTTCGGTTTCTGGGGGGCGACGTGCATGTGCAGGCATCGGATCGGGAGCCACCGCATGCACGCAGGCCTTCCTCCTGTTGCAGCGCCGCTGAAACTAGGGTTCGTCGTATCGGGCGAATTGGTTTCCCTCCCGCTGCTGTTGGCCGTGCGAGGAGGAGTGCTGGCCCTGCAGGCGTGTTCGCGGCGGCGGCGGACTGTGAGATCGTGATGCCGCCTAACGTCCCGCCTCCGGCGAAGACCGCGCCTGCGGAGAGGACGGCCGCGGGGCTTGCTGGAGCTGCTCCGGCGCAGGCTTCGGGTTCGGCCCCGCCGGCGCCCGCACGGGCTGCCATGCCCCCCACCAGGGTCGCGCCGCCGCCGTCCAGGGCTGCGCCTACTCCACCACAGCTCCCTTGGCCCAGGCAGATGGCTGGTGGGGGGGGGAGGGGTGGCTCTGCACATGGTGCGTTTGGCCGCGGAACGGGCGCTTTCGCGGGAGATAGCCGCAACCCTCCTCGTGGTCAGTGGGGCGATGACGGTTTTAATGCTTACGGAGATGGGTTTCATCGTGGTTCGTCGTCTACCGGAGGTGGGCGCGGCTATGCTTGGTCAGAGAACGGAGATAACGGGAGAGGGTTTCAGGGGCCGCCGGGAAACTTCGTGGACTTGTTCCCCAAATGGATGTATCTAGGACTAACTTGATGCTAGATATATCCATTTGAGGGACAAGTTTTTCCGAACGAAAGGAGTATAAAAGTTCATTGGAAGTACAAAACATCTTAAACATTATAAAAATTACACATAGTTTCCGAGACCACCGAACAAGCACTACTGCCGTCCGAACGAGCTACCGGCGCTCTGTTGTTGCCACTTCTCTATCGGAGCCGGCTTGACTTTATCGATGACAGTCGGGAAGTCTTCACACGACTTCCTTTTACCCCGCAGGCCTGCCTCCGTCATGTTGGTGTGACCTCTTGCGCTGACATGATGTATGCGAGAAACAATGGAGTCTTGGCTCTTGGATCTACAACTCTTGCAGCAGTGAGGGCGTCTTCTTCAGGATGTTGGTTCGGCAAGCCCGTGTCCTTCATGACTTCTTGTCTGCGATCAACAATGACAAGATGTCGACTACAATGGAGTGGTATATGGCGGCGCGCCATCGACCCGTTTGGAATGATGGAAATGGCCGATCCTTAAATTTTTTGATGTACTCGCTCTGTAAACAAAGATAAGATGTTTTAGATCACTATAAGGAGTAATTTATGAGAAGGCCAATTTGGCTCCCGGGCTCAGCTGCACCCTTTCCGATGAAAAAAAATCAAAACAAATACTAGAAAAATAAAAAAATTCTAAACTTTTTTTGTGTGGTAGATAATTTGATGCGTGAGGTTCGCTGTAGATTTCAACTCGTTTGGACATTTGAGCAGCTCTCTGCAAAAAAACAAAATCGGGATCTGTAAAAAAGTTCATTGTTCACGAACTGTTTTGACCCGATTTGTCTTTTTTGCCGAGAGCTGCTTAGACATTCAAATGAGTTGAAATTTGGAGCGGACCTCACACATTAAATTATCTACCACACAAAAAAAATGGATTTTTTTGAATTTTTCTAGTATTTGTTTTGAATTTTTTTCTGAGCGGGGGCATCTGAGCCCGGGCTCAGATGCGGATTTTCGGTAATTTATTTTATTTTCTTGAGGAAGTTTCTTTGTTTTCTTTTTTGGGGCATTTGGTTATTAGATCCGCGTTCTTTTCGCAAAATAAAGAAATAAATAACCGGAGTGTATAGTACCGCATCAAGATTCGTGCGAAATTAGCCTGCTCAGATTGCAGGAAAAGATAGCACGGTCGACGATCCTCCGCCGCAATCCTTCTAATCTGCTGCTGGAGCGGAGAGGCCAACGTAGCTTAGTGTGGAAACATACCGACTAGCGAAGGAGGTGGTGGCTGGCGGCGGCAGCAACGGCGATGGGGATCTGGGGCTGGCCGTGGGGGCGGCGTGGGCTCTCGGGCTTCGGATCCGCGTCCACCGCTGAGGACATCGCCGCCGGCATCGACGCCAGCCATCTCACAGCCATCGTCACAGGTGCGTGCTTCTGCTGCAGCATTTTTTGCGACTCTGCTTGTCCCTTGTGTGCTACTGCTAGTAGTGGCTGGATGCAGAGTCTCATCGCTTGCTGACAGTGTGCTGATGAATTAACAAATTAGTGATTAAAAAGCACAAAATATCATTAATGGGATTATCTGCATTTGGAATCTGTAATTATTGGAGCTATTTGTACTATTATTTTGATATAAATGTACAATCTCTGCAACGTGAGTAAATATTAAGGGAATTGTTCAGTTATCATGATTAAAGGACAATTTCAAGCACATTTATGCTCATTCAGAGTACAGTACAATACATGAGGCAGACTGATGATTCTGCACTATTGATTGTCATATGCAGGAGCAACAAATGGCATTGGCAAGGAGACGGCCAGAGTTCTTGCACTGAGGGGAGCAAACGTGATCATACCAGCAAGGACGCTCGAGAGTGGGATGAAGGTGAAAGAGAGCCTCGCTGAAGAGGTGCCGAGCTCGAAGCTACATGTCATGGAGATGGATCTGAGCTCCCTTGACTCTGTTCGCAGCTTCGCGGGCTCCTTCAACTCCTCCCATAAGCATCTGAACGTCCTCATGTATGTCATTGTAATTAGGCATCATCAAATATTCAAAAGAGGCACAAAGTTTGGTTGGTACTAGTAAACACACTGACTGGGTTATTTATTCTGGCCTTCTCTGAAGAAACAATGCAGGGATAATGGCCTGCCCTTTCCAGCTATCCAAAGATGGCATTGAGCTACAATTCGCAACGAATCATCTTGGTATGTATTGTGCAGTTACATTCCTTTATGTTATAAATAAGAGTTGTACAAGTTCGTCACTAGTGTCAAGACCGTCGTGGTAGATGCTTTTGATCGTACACTGTTACCCATCAACAGTCATTCATGTAAACATCAGAATATCTGCTATTGCTGATGCTGCGTTGATATGAGATGTTCAGTAGTTCAGGCCTATTCAAACACCTTTTGAATTTTCACCTTGCGAGCAGGCCATTTCTTGCTGACAAATCTTCTACTTGACAAGATGAAATCAACTGCCAAGGAGACCGGTGTGCAGGGCAGGATCGTAAACCTAGCTTCAACAGCTCATAGAAGGAGTGATGGCAAAGGCTTTGATCTGAACAAGCTGAACAACGAGTCCAAGTCAGCAATATGCTATTCTTTACTGATTTTGTTTGCATGAATTCAACATAAGATCTCGCTGAAGTTCCTTCTAACGTATTGAAAAAATTACAGGTACAATGCATTTAGTGCATACTCACACTCCAAATTAGCAAATATTCTCCATGCAAATGAGCTATCCAGGCGTTTTCAGGTCTGCGATCTCTTACACCTTACATCCCTATTATTCATCATGAGTTAAGCCTAGAACAAAGCATCAGCTGAAACCTGACAATGATTTTGAGTAGTCTAAGGCTCTAAGCGATGCACTTGCAAAATAATGTTGTTATTTTGTTCTGAGCTGATGAAACAACATGATGCACAGTAAGGTAATACACATTGTGTCAGGCCTTATAAAGGACTAAAGGTTGTTTGGTGGAAATCCAGGAAGAAGGATGTGATCTGACTGCAAATTCGCTGCACCCTGGAATCATCGGAACCAACATCGTTCGCTACATCACGACAAACAGTAATATCACTGAAAACATAACACATTGATTCCAAAGGAAACTGTTCTGCCCAATACACTTAAAGCAGTACCCCAAGCCTTAAACTGAATGTTCTGCAGGTGTACTGGCCTCGATTTTCTCACTGGTCAAGCCTTTCGTGAAGGATATACCCCAGGTAATCGAAACATGGCCGTCAGTGTCAATCTCTTACAAGAAGATCAAGCATATCTCTCATTCTGAAATACATGGCCATCAGTATCAATGTCTCCCAAGAAGATATTTTTCTATGAAAGCTAAAATGATAACAAGATTTTAGCCTGACAAAACTAATTTGTTGTTCAGGGAGCTGCAACTACCTGTTATGTGGCATTGCATCCTGATACCAAACGTGTGTCCGGCAAATACTTCGCCGGTTGCAACGAGGCGACGCCGACGTCCGTCGCAAGAGATGCAGAGCTGGCCAAGAGGCTGTGGGCGTTTAGTGAAGAACTTGTAGAAAATAGATCGAAATGATGTGATGCGGTGTGCTGTGATTGTGTGCAGCGGCGACGCATAACTACGCCACTGATTGTTTGTACATACTGTGAACTGCCAAAAAGAAATCCATGAATACGGAAAAGCTTTGCGTATTTTTTCATTGATAGGAGAATGTAGATACATGGTACAGGGCACAGAAGCAACTCGCAAGCATGTACACATGGCCTGAGCGAGTTGCCGGTGTGCATGTAGTCTAGGGGCTGCGCTAGCCCAATACACGACGGCCTCCGTCTCCGGGAGAAGGATTGCTAAACCTTTGTCACCGGCGTGTGCCCACAAGCAAGCTTTGCCTTAAATGGAGTGCACCGTGTGCGCGACAGAGGGTCGCGCCCTGTTGAAGACGGACAGAGATCAGGTGACATGCATGTCACCGTGTGCCTTGCGGCTGGAATTCAAATTTAAACATTGCGAAAAAATCTGAAAAAAAATCATGCATGTTCACATCACATATTAAGATAACCCCTAAAAAATTCAGATCAAAATTCGAAACATACATCGAGAAACAAAAAAAAGAAACTCAGATGTCTGTCTCATGCACTTTACGAGAATAGAATTCAATCAGATAATAATTAATCAAGCATGATAATGGTATTGAAAGTAGAATTAAAGAGATGCGCGGACGTAGCTAGTACTACTTAATTACCCTGGGTCACACCCATTTCAGCTCTGGATTCCATGGGCCGATAACCTCTCTGATGAACTTTTGCCAAACCCCGCACGACAAAAAAAATGAATAAAAGAGTTATTAATTAGTTGATATCAGGAAATGAACTAAAGAGGTCGACATAGTGCGATAATGGTTGAAATTACCTGTCGAGCATCATCTTCACGTTTAAGTATTCTTTAGGTTCTTTAAGTAGGTGAGTCCAGTACTTGAACTTTTCCCTCGTCAAGTTCAATGATTAGCAGGATCCAGTGGAAATTGCATGCGCACACGTTTGTATAAGCGGGCATGTGCATAACTCATCAACTACACTTATTAACATCTAGTAAGCAAAATAAAATTTGTAGTACAAGACGGTAACACTCCCCCAAAGTTGTAAGGAAGTAGTATTTCTGGTTGGGTATTTAGTTGCTTCAAAAACTCTAGCAAGCTTCTCTCTGTGTCTTTTGGGCTGATTTTCCACATACCTTCATTAACGGTATTTGGGTCAATAAACCCAATGCCATAGACTCTATCTCTTTTTATTTTATAAATCTTCATTCTGCATAATATCACAGAAAAGAATATAGTGAGGATAATTACAGGCAATCAACGAGCACAGCTAGAGACTTAAATTACAGAAAGAAATCACTTACAGACAATAGCAACTGACGAGAGATTTGTCGAGTGCGTCTTGATTGAATAACTGAAACATTTCTTGAAACTCAACCCACAAATCTTTTTCATGAAAGTAATGCTTTGCCTTGACTTTCACCATGAGGCTCTCTCGCCCGTTCTGTATTTCTCTCAGGTATCAGTCATGCAATCTGTGCATTTTCGTTGATAGAAGCGGGACCTCCTCAGGCCTGACCAGAGGTTGGCCCGGGACATATTTCCATGCTACTTCCTCCCACTAGTATGCGTCGGTGCTATACAAACGGTTTTTAACCCCTTTCCGCGAAGGCATTTGGAACCGTCGCCTAGTGAGTGACGGCGATCGGGGGTCCTTCCCGCACGACCCAGAAACCGTCGGGGATAGGGACCCTACAGTACTCCTACTCGTCTGTGCTCGCATTGCCATCGCAGTCGGTATTCTGTGGTGCTACGTTTATGATGCGCGACACATCACAAATGGTTAACTATTATAGAACGTGTATGATAAGCATACAATCACACACATTCGCTTTTCCCAAACCGTATGTGATAACTAATTAAGAAGATTAGCTAATCATCGTACGAGTGTCGGACAGGATTACGAAACGTCGGGCCATCGTAACATCGTCGTACACAACAACTATCGCACACGCTATTCTGTGGTGCAACGTTTACGATGCATACTTCATCAGAAACAGTTCATGGTTGTGAATCGTGTACGATAAGGCAACTAACACGAACGTTTAGTTTGCCTGCACCGTTTGTGATATTGTCTGACATCGCACACGCTTTGCAAACGGCAACCGTGTGCATGCTTGCACATGTTTCCTCTCTGTGAACCGTCTCGGATTATGGTGTATATCACAAACATTTCTGTTTTACCAACCGTGTGTGTCGTAACAACCTGGAGAGCGTAATTTCACCGTAATTTAATTGCTATTGTTTCAAATTGCTTTGAATTTGAATTTGAATGTATGCTACAGCTTTATTCATATCCATCATGTTCAAACAACCAATGCATTATTCGATTCATAGGTACATATGTTCAAGAATTGCATAAGAACCAAATAAAGAATGATGAACCACATTTGTATACTTGTACTATTAAAGACGGTAAAGAAAGAGGCGAAATACATTCTGGTTGCTGAATAAGGTGAAGCGGAATGCCCATATTGTGCCCTCCTCCATGCAGAAGGCATGCACGACTCTAGTCCACCCCCTTGTGATGGCCGACCTCCCTGTCGGTGGTGTCGTGCGACATATGCCAAAGGATGGCTTATCATGGAGGGGGCTAATAAGACGTCGCCAGTGCTAGGAAACGGGATGAGGCGTAGACATGCACGCCGGCGAATCTTACCCAGGTTCGGGGCTCTCCTAGGAGATAACACCCCTACTCCTGCTTTGCGGGGTCTCCGCTCACTCAAGCAACAACAATGGTTACAAGCTTTCTCCTTGAGCTGTTTCTCTAGAGGGGGAAGAAGAACAAGGCTAGCCCTAGCTTCCTCTCTCTATATGGATGTGTGGATGAACTAGAGTCTGAACCCTTTGCATGGGTCCCCTGGGGGTTTATATAGGCCTACCCCCAGGGGTACAAAGGTAATTTGGCCGGATGTAGGCCCCGGCTATCAGTGTCTCTGGTCGCCGGCTCCTCCACCGGCAGATGGGGCCCGCCGCCTGGTGGGCCCCGCCGGCTGTCTCGTACTTGGCCGACAGGCCGCGCCCGCCGCTCGCGGGTCTTGCTGGCTGCTCAGCACTGTAGCCGTGCTGGTAATGATGCATGCTTTGTCGGGGGAAGCGTGGCTACAGTACCGCCGCCTAGCGGGCGTTCACTGTAGCCACTCCCCGTCTCTTCTGGTTAATGGCGCACAAACTCCAAGGAGGGGAAGAGCCCCCTGGTCAGGGGCCGGCCTCCCTACGAGCCGACTGGTCTGAACTCGCCACCTTCTGGCTCCTTGAGGATAGGTAGGGCCCGCCGCCTACGGGCCGTACCGACATCCCATCGTGGGAGCATGGATCCCTCTGACAGGGGAGATGTCATGGGCAATGTGGCAACAATGTCGCGCCGGGCGGGAGATCTTCGTCTGGCACGGCGCACTGTGGCCACGCTTGACCCTAGATTTGGGGGTGGCAGGGCGTGCTGTAGCCACGCCCTGTCTCCTCGTATTTATGTGGATGCAAACTTTGAGGACACCTAGGGCCGCCTGCTAGGAGCCAGCCCACTTCATGGCCACCTGCTGGGCTCTGCCGTCTCCTGGCAGCCGGCCGCTTGGACCAGCTGGCCACGAGGAGGCGGCGCTTGGCTCTTCGAATCTTGAGGGAGCAGCCGACCCCGTTGTCTTGAAGCGCCATGGGGGGGCGATGAGGCTACCCGTGGCCAATTACTCCGACAGTAGTCTCCGAAGCTGATGAGGCTCCACGGCTGGTGAAAGGAAGGAGCCTCGGCAGCTTCCTACTCCGAGTGCTTCATTTGATCTTGCTCCGTCCATCTTCCGGCATACCAACTGCTAGGGGTCGGATATGACCAGGCAGGTCGTCTGTTTTTTTTTTGAAATGTCTTGGCGGGAGCTCGATGGTGCGCCAGCCTGGCGCCAGTCTTGCCGCCTGTCAGCGGCACGACACGTGTCGCTAGCTGGCCAGGCCGCCTGCCAGCCCACGCGCGCGATGGGACATCGCCGTAGGCCGGGGCCCACCACTACCGGGCCTTGGCACGCGCGCGGATCCGTTGTGGCCAAGGCAAACGATTGGGAATCCGTGGCGCGATTACTCCACGCTGTTACCGCGCGGGTAATGCGGGGTCGTGGGGTCGTGGGTACAGTTAATCCCACGATCCCCACGCCCCGTCCCCTCGGCTTCGCAGCCTAGGGCTATAAATAAGGGGAGGAGGGGGCGGCATTAGCACGCGCGCCCTCCTGTCCCTCTGCCTTTCTCTTCCTCTTCTCTCTTTTCGCCGCCGCCGCACTCCCGCAACTCGCCGAAGTGCTGCCGCGGCCCGTCGTCACCAAGCCCGGCCTTTCCGCCGCGCCGTTGCTCCGTCAACCTCGAGCTTCCATGACACGAGCACGAGTCGGCGACTGGGATGGCTCAAATGTCATTGAAGACCACATCACCTACCTCCGCAACACGCGGCGGTTGCCCGGCGAGGGCTATATCAAGGTGCGCATCCCGCCTGAGGAGGAGATCACGCCGGCGCCGAAAGAAGGCGAGCGCGTCATCTTCCACTCGCATTTCCTCCGGGGCTTCGGCCTGCCGGCGAGTGGCTTCCTCCACTCCTTTATCTAGTTTTACCATCTCTAGCCGCACCACCTCACACCGAATACGGTGGTGCTGCTGTCGGCCTTCGTCACGCTTTGCGAGGGCTACCTCGGCGTTCTCCCCACACTCGAGCTGTGGGGGGAGTTCTTCTACACCAAACTCGGCGTCTCTGCCAAGGACGAGGCGGCTCAGTGCGGCGCCTTCGTCGCGGTGCGGCGCCCAGGAGCCGGCAACCGCTTCCCGTACACCACCTTGACCCAGTCCGTCAAGCTGTGGCAGAAGTCGTACTTCTATGTGAAGAACGTCAACCCAGCGCTGGACTTTGTCAACCTGCCGGCCTACGAAGCCGGCCCACCGGCCGAGCCGCGCACCAACTGGACCTTCAAGCCGAAGCACCTGTCGCCTGCCTCCACCGCCGCCATCGCCAGGCTTAAGGAGATGATGGACTTGGAGGGCCTCCAGGCATCCGACTTGTTGACCGCCTTTGTGGTGCGCCGGGTTCTCTCTCTCTCCAAGGCCGGCCTCACATGATCAGCCAGATGAGTGGGCATCGAGACCCGTGCCGGCTGTCCACCCAGGAGATGCCGACCATGGAGGTGGCCCGCATGGTGAACGAGATCGTGAACTGCAAGCTCTCGGAGTCGGACTGGCAGTTCGGCAAGCGGCCGTACTCCCGTGCGCATCCGCCTCCTACCGAAAGCTCCCGACTCTCCTTTCTTTCTTGGTCTTTTCTTCTTCTGCCGAGTTCTGCTTTGCCGACTTATCAGTCGGACGTGTCGCAGCTCCTCACGACCCAGCAGGAAGCCGACGCCCTGGCGCAAGGCCAGGAGTACCTTCCGGACCGAGCGGTGAGCGACGCGGACGACCCCGACTTGAGGGCGGCCGCCTTGGAAGACGACGCCACAGGTGGTGGTGACGGGGCGGGCGGCTCCGGTGGGGGAGGCGACCTCGAGACGTGGCCAGATGACGATGGGGAGGAGGCCGAGCCGCGCCGCCAGCCGGTTGCCAACAGGGCGGGGGCGAGCTCCTCAGCGGCGCCACCCGCACCAGGCGGCACACCGAAGCGCCGAGCCGGCACGCAGCGGCAAGGCGATCGGCCGAAGAAGCCCAAGGGCTCGGCCGCGGCGACTAGGCGGGAGGAGGCCGCCGCGAAGGCAGCCCGGTTCCAAAGGGCCCCGAAGCAGCTGCCGATGGTGTCCACGTAAGAGCATATCTTTCTTTGTGTTTCCTTTGTCCTTTCTGTGTCTTTTTCGTAAACCTCTTCTGAATTCTTTTTGTCTTGTATGAACAGAGCCCCGCTCTCTCTTGAGCGGTCGGCCTTCGCCTCCATCATCGGGGGGATGGAGGGCTCTACCAACACCCACCGCATAGATCCGCTTGCCGACCTCCGGGAGGCGATGGAGAAGAACGCGCGGGAGGCGCGCGAGGAGAAGTAGAGGGCAGAGCAGGCGAAGGCGGACGCGGCCAAGGCGGCGCAGGAGGAGGCAGACGTGGGGGCCAAGGCTCAGGCCGATGCCGCGGCCAAGGCCCATGAGGAGGAGGCGACCAAGCCCAGGCGGACGCGGCCGCCAAAGCACAAGCAGGAGCAGCCGCAGGTGGCCAGGCTTCACAGCTGGTCATTCCGCTGCGCTCCATGCTGCCGGCGACAGGGATCCCGGCGCCAACTGGAGGGGCCGGCAACAACCAGCCGGTCATGGAGAGGTAGGGAGGCGACGCCGTCATCCCGATGACGGAGGCGTCCCAACAGACGCCAGCTGCCGAGGCTCAGGGCAGTCGGCCTGACGCACCGTCGGCTCCTCGAGTCAGCGGCGAGCTGGTGGTGGGGGCAACCTCCGCCGTCCGCACTTTGACGCGTCGGTGTGTGACGAAGGCGACTTCAGCGCCGCGGCCTCAGGAAGTCGGAGCCTCCAGCTCGTCGGTGCCGGAAGCGGACGTCACTAGTGCCGTCCCGCGGGAGTGGACGTCTGGGGGCAGGACGGGCGTCCTGAACAGGGCTGTGCACGAGGTCTACTCCCTACTTCAGGCCCAAGGTGACGCCCTCAAGGACTACACGCAGAAGTTCCTGGCGTCACGAGCCGCCGTCCGGGTATGCTCCTTATGCTTCGCTTTCAATTTTTTGCAATCTTCTGTGGGGGTGCGCCAGCGCACCCACTGGGTGTAGCCCCCGAGTTCCGGGCCGGCTGCTGAGCAGGCGGCTTGGAACTTAAAGGTAAGTTCCAAGTACCGACCCTTTCTTTTCTTCTGTTGATTCTATTGTAGGATTACCACCACGTTCGTGCGGCCGCCTACAACTCCCACGTCCAGGAGCTGGCAAAGCGGACCACCGAGCTGACCGACAGCCGGAGTAAGCACTCCGCTCTTTGTTCTCGCGGGGGCAAGCCAGCGCACCCGCGGGGTGTAGCCCCCGAGATTCGGGCCGACTGCTGAGTAGTCGGGTCGGATCTTCCGGCGACCTCTTTCTCTTTTTCTTTTGTTGAATTGTTCAATCCTTCGCGGGGGCGCGTCAGCGCACCCGCGGGGTGTAGCCCCCGAGATTCGGGCCGACTGCCGAGCAGTCGGGTCGGATCTTTCGGCAACTACTTATTTCCTTGTTGATTTGCTGACCTCTTCTCACCCTTGTCTTCTGCAGGAGCCAATGCCACCTTGCGGCAGCAAATGGGCGAAGCTCAAACTGCGCTGCACGCCAAGGAGGAGGAGCGCCTCAAGATGGAGCAAGAGCGAGACCGCCTGGCCAAGCAGCTGGCTGACCAGGCGGACAAGCACCAGGCGGAGCTGCAGAAGCTCAAAGGCGCGGAGGAGGCTCTCCAGGCTGAGTTTGAGACTCATCGCTCGAACTGGGTTGACAAGGAGATGGCCCTGTCGGTCGGCTACGGCGAGATCGAGTACATGCTCGATGGTAAGTTGCTCTTTTCCTTCTTCTTCCTGCCGGTTTGTCCTGCAAGCCGGCCTCCGACTTCTCACTTTTTTCTTCTTTCCTTGAGCAGAGTATTTCCCTGGCTATTCCGTTGCCGCCAGCCAAGCCGTCGAGGCTCATCGCGATGAGCGGAGGCTGGCTGACGCGACAATCGCGCCCAACACCCCTCGGACCCTTGCCGAGCAGATGCTCGCCATCCAAGCTTGTCTCCAGCCGGCGCATCGGGCTCTCCACCGTCTTCAGCATGCTGGAGCCCAGGTGGTCTCCGCCCTCTGGCTGGGTACTCCCATTCTGCGCACCGCCAGCCGGACCTTCGACTGGTTGGAGGTGGCCATTGGCCGCTTTGAGACGTGGAAAGGCTCCTCCGCCCTGGCAGGGCACGGCGAGCCCTGGAGTTCGTCAAGCGGTGGTACCCTGGGGTGAACTTGGACCAGCTGGCCACTCTCCGTGCCGAAGCCGGCGAGGAGTTGGAGGCGGTGGCGCCCCAGCTCTATCACCACGCCGCGGCGATCGCTGAGTACACGGACACCAGCGTCTTCCTCCCCGAGCTAGACGAAGCGGGCGCCGAGTTGCCGCCCAACTGGTTCGGGCTGAACCCGGAAGGCGGTGAGGACTCGATGGAGGAGATCGCCTCCAGCGATGAGGGCGAGGAGGAGGAGAAGGATGAGGACGAGGACGGTGAAGATGACGCGCCGGACGGTGGAGACGACGATTAGCCTCAGCCTGACCAAGTCTCGACCAACGGACGGAGCGCCGGCGAGCCGGCTGCTGCCGACGCTGACCAGGCCGAGACCCACCAGGCGGCCGCTCCACCACCCGGAGCCTCTACCTCCGCCGACCCCTCCGATCCGGCTGCTGCTCCGCTGGCCTAGGCGGCCAAGTTATCTTTCCTTTTCCTATTTGTAACCGCTTGAACAAAAATTGTTAAGTCCGCGCAGTTCCAGCCGCCGGGGGTGTATTCAAACTCCGTTGAATGCTGGCCAAGGGCCTTTTGCTGTAAAAAATTGTCTTTTTCCAATTTCCGACTTGTCTTGCTTTTCTACTCCTTTGGCTTTTTCCTTTGCCGCCTTCCCTTGGCTGCCGCCTTGCCAGCCGGATAGCCGCTCTGCGGTCTATGCCTAGGTCAAGTACTTGGCCGTTTCAGAAAGGCAAGTACTTTAGCCGTTTGGTAGAGTGTAGCAAATTAAGTTAGAAACCGGCTGACCGACTGCTCAGCGGCCGGTCGGCGGAGGGAAGAGCCGACTTGGCCTATGCCAATGCTGTAGTCCTTAGCCATTTTTCGTGTGGGCACCGTTTCCTGCCTTTATCTCTTCCCGGCCGGACAGTCGCTCTGCGAGCTGCGGCTTGTGGCAAGAGAGGGCTTAGGTGCCGGCACACTACTTGTCCGACTGCAGGTAGCGTTGACATAGTACAAGGCGGCAAGCCCCCCGGGCCGACTGGTCGAACCTGGTGCCAGGCAGGATAATGAAATAACACATTCATAGGCATATAACTTATCATATGGATAAAAGGGGTATCCCCCGAGCACTCCTCGAGGGCCCCGATGTCTTGTACTTAATACAAAAGGTAGCATGGTACATACTGAATCAACTATAAAATCTTCGGAGAAGATTTGCGTTCCATGGTGATACGTCCATTTTGCATCATGCTTTTATATCGATATTTATTGCATTATGGGATGTTATTACGCATTATGTCACAATACTTATGCCTATGCTCTCTTATTTTACAAGGTTTACATAAGGAGGGAGAATGCCGACAGCTGGAATTCTGGGCTGGAAAAGGAGCAAATATTAGAGACCTATTCTGCACAACTCCAAAAGTCCTGAAACTCCACGAAAGTTGTTTTTGGAAATAATAAAAAATACTGAGAGGAAGAAATACCAGAGGGGCCCACACCCTGGCCACGAGGGTGGGGGCGCGCCCTACCCCCCTGGGCGTGCCCCCTGCCTCGTGGGCCCCCTGTTGGCCCTCCAGTGCCCATCTTCTGCTATATGAAGTCTTTCATCTGAAGAAAAATCAGAAGCAAGCTTTCGGGACGAGACTCCGCCGCCACGAGGCGGAACCTTGGCGGAACCAATCTAGGGCTCCGGCCGAGCTGTTCTGCCGGGGACACTTCCCTACGGGAGGGGGAAATCATCGCCATCGTCATCAGCAACGCTCCTCTCATCAGGAGAGGGCCAATCTCCATCAACATCTTCACCAGCACCATCTCCTCTCAAACCCTAGTTCATCTCTTGTATCCAATTCTTGTCTCTAAGTCTGGGATTGGTACCTGTAGGTTGCTAGTAGTGTTGATTACTCCTTCTAGTTGATGCTAGTTGGTTTATTTGGTGAAAGATCATATGTTCAGATCCTATATGCATATTAATACTCCTCTGATTATGAACATGAATATGCTTTGTCAGTAGTTACATTTGTTCCTGAGGACATGGGAGAAGTCTTGCTATTAGTAGTCATGTGAATTTGGTATTTGTTTGATATTTTGATGAGATGTATGTTGTCTCTCCTCTAGTGGTGTTATGTGAACGTCGACTACATGACACTTCACCATTATTTGGGCCTAGAGGAAGGCATTGGGAAGTAATAAGTAGATGATGGGTTGCTAGAGTGGCAGAAGCTTAAACCCTAGTTTATGCGTTGCTTCGTAAGGGGCTGATTTGGATCCATATGTTTCATGCTATGGTTAGGTTTACCTTAATGCTTCTTTTGTAGTTGCGGATGCTTGCCATAGGGGTTAATCATAAATGGGATGCTTGTTCAAGTAAGTACAACACCCAAGCACTAGTCCACCCACATATCAAATTATCGTAGTACCGAACGCGAATCATATGAACGTGATGAAAACTAGCTTGACGATAATTCCCATGTGTCCTCGGGAGCGCTTTTCTTTATATAAGAGTTTGTCCAGGCTTGTCCTTTGCTACAAAAAGGATTGGGCCACCTTGCTGCACTTTATTTACTTTTGTTACTTGTTGCTCGTTACTAATTATCTTATCACAAAACTATCTGTTACCTATAATTTCAGTGCTTGCAGAGAATACCTTGCTGAAAACCGCTTATCATTTCCTTCTGCTCCTCGTTGGGTTCGACACTCTTACTTATCAAAAGGACTATGATAGATCCCCTATACTTGTGGGTCATCAAGACTCTTTTCTGGCGCCGTTGCCGGGGAGTGAAGCGGCTTTGGTAGGTGGAATTTGGTATGCCCGATGATGTTATCAAGAAGAAGGTCTTCCCTTTATCTTTGAAGGGAGATGCATTGACATGGTATAGGCTATGTGATGATATGGGATCATGGAACTACAAACGATTGAAATTAGAATTTCATCAAAAGTTTTATCCTATGCATCTTGTTCATCGTGATCGTAATTATATATATAATTTTTGGCCTCGCAAAGGAGAAAGCATCGCTCAAGCTTGGGGGAGGCTTAAATCAATGTTATATTCATGCCCCAATCATGAGCTCTCAAGAGAAATGATTATTCAAAATTTTTATGCTCGGCTTTCTGATAACAATCGCACCATGCTTGATACTTCTTGTGCTGGCTCTTTTATGATGAAGACTATTGAATTCAAATGGGATTTATTGGAAAGAATTAAACGCAACTCTGAAGATTGGGATCTCGACGAACGTAAGGAGTCAGGTATGACACCTAAGTTTGATTGTGTTAAATCTTCTATGGATACCGATGTTTTCTGTAAATTTAGCACTAAATATGGACTTGACTCTGAGATAGTAGCTTCTTTCTGTGAATCTTTTGCTGCTCATGTTGATCTCCCTAAGGAGAAGTGGTTTAAATATCATCCTCCCATAGAATTAAAAGTAGTTGAACCTATTAAAGTTGAAGAAAAGACTATCACTTATAATGATCCTATCGTTCCTACTGCTTATGTTGAGAAACCACCTTTCCCTGTTAGAATAAAGGATCATGCTAAAGCTTCAACTGTGGTTCGTAAAAGCAATATTAGAACTTATACACCTCCCGAGCAAGTTAAAGTTGAACCTAATATTGCTATTGTTAAAGATCTCTTGGCTGATAATATTGATGGGCATGTTATTTATTTCTATGATGAAACTGCTAGAATTGCTAAACCTTGTGCTAAAGATAAACATAGACCTGTGATAGGCATGCCTGTTATTTCTGTTAAAATAGGAGATCATTGTTATCATGGCTTATGTGATATGGGTGCTAGTGCTAGTGCAATACCTATTGACTTATACAAAGAAATTATGCATGATACTGCACCCGCTGAGTTAGAAGATATTGATGTCACTATTAAGCTTGCCAATAGAGATACTATATCATCAATTGGAATTGTTAGAGATGTCGAAGTCCTGTGTGGGAAAACTAAATATCCTGCTGATTTTCTTGTTCTTGGTTCCCCACAAGATAGCTTTTGTCCCATTATATTTGGGAGACCCTTCTTAAACACTGTTAATGCTAAGATAGACTGCGAAAAGGATGCTGTTACTATTGGTTTGGGTGATATGTCTCATGAGTTCAACTTTTCTAAATTTCGTAGACAACATCGTGAAGAGGAATTGCCTAGTAAAGATGAAATTATTGGTCTTGCTTCTATTGCCGTACCTCCTAGTGATCCTTTAGAACAATATTTGCTAGACCACGAAAATGATATGTTTATGAATGAAAGAAGGGAAATATATGAAGTGTTCTTTAAACAGGGACCTATTCTGAAACACAACTTGCCTGTTGAAATCTTAGGGGATCCTCCTCCACCCAAGGGTGATCCCGTGTTTGAGCTTAAACCATTGCCTGATACTCTTAAATATGCTTATCTTGATGAAAAGAAGATATACCCTGTTATTATTAGTGCTAACCTTTCAGAGAAGGAAGAAAAATTATTGAAAACTCTGAAGAAGCACCGTGCTGCTATTGGGTATACTCTTGATGATCTTAAGGGCATTAGTCCCACTCTATGTCAACACAAAATAAATTTGGAGAAAGATGCCAAACTAGTTATTGATCATCAACGACGGCTGAATCCTAAGATGAAAGAAGTGGTAAGAAAAGAAATACTAAAGCTCCTTGAGGCATGTATAATTTATCCCGTTGCTGATAGTCAGTGGGTAAGTCCTGTCCATTGTGTTCCTAAGAAGGGAGGTATTACCGTCGTTCCTAATGATAAAGATGAATTAATTCCTCAAAGAATTATTACAAGTTATAGGATGGTAATTGATTTCCGTAAATTAAATAAAGCTACTAAAAAAGATCATTACCCCTTACCTTTTATTGATCAAATGCTAGAAAGATTATCCAAACATACACATTTCTGCTTTCTAGATGGTTATTCTGGTTTCTCTCAAATACCTGTGTCAGCTGATGATCAAGCTAAGACCACATTTACCTGCCCTTTCGGTACTTTTTCTTATAGACGTATGCCTTTTGGTTTATGTAATGCAGCTGCTACCTTTCAAAGATGCATGATGGCTATATTCTCTGACTTTTGTGAAAAGATTTGTGAGGTTTTCATGGACGATTTCTCCGTTTATGGATCCTCTTTTGATGATTGCTTGAGCAACCTTGATCGAGTTTTGCAGAGATGTGAAGAAACTAACCTTGTCTTGAATTGGGAGAAGTGCCACTTATGGTTAATGAAGGCATTGTCTTGGGGCATAAAATTTCTGAATGAGGTATTGAAGTTGATAAAGCTAAGGTTGATGCTATTGAAAAGATGCCATGTCCCAAGGACATCAAAGGTATAAGAAGTTTCCTTGGTCATGCCGGGTTTTATAGGAGGTTCATTAAGGACTTCTCAAAAATCTCTCGGCCACTGACTAATTTATTACAAAAAGATATACCATTCGTCTTTGATGATGATTGTGTAGAAGCATTTGAAATACTTAAAAAAGCATTGATTTCTGCACCTATCGTTCAGCCACCTGATTGGAATTTACCCTTTGAAATTATGTGTGATGCTAGTGATTATGCTGTAGGTGCTGTTCTAGGGCAAAGAGTTGATAATAAATTAAATGTTATTCAATATGCTAGTAAAACTCTAGACAATGCTCAGAGAAATTATGCTACTATTGAAAAAGAATTCTTAGCAGTTTTATTTGCTTGTGATAAGTTCAGACCTTATATTGTTGATTCTAAAGTAACTATTCACACTGATCATGCTGCTATTAAATATCTTATGGAAAAGAAATATGCTAAACCTAGACTTATTAGATGGGTTCTCTTGCTACAAGAATTTGATTTGCATATTATTGATAGAAAGGGAGCTGAGAACCCCGTTGCAGACAACTTGTCTAGGTTAGAAAATGTTCTTGATGACCCACTACCTATTGATGATAGCTTTCCTGATGAACAATTAAATGTCATAAATGCTTCTCGTACTGCTCCATGGTATGCTTATTATGCTAATTACATTGTTGCTAAATTTATACCACCTAGTTTCACATACCAGCAAAAGAAAAAGGTTTTCTATGATTTGAGACATTACTTCTGGGATGACCCACATCTTTATAAAGAAGGAGCAGATGGTGTTATTAGACGTTGTGTACCTGAGCATGAACATGAACAGATCCTACGCAAGTGTCACTCCGAGGCTTATGGAGGACACCATGCTGGAGATAGAACTGCACATAAGGTATTGCAATCCGGTTTTTATTGGCCTACTCTCTTCAAGGATGCCCGTAAGTTTGTCTTATCTTGTGATGAATGTCAAAGAATTGGTAATATTAGTAGACGTCAAGAAATGCCTATGAATTATTCACTTGTTATTGAGCCATTTGATGTTTGGGGCTTTGATTATATGGGACCGTTTCCTGCCTCTAATGGATATACACATATTTTAGTTGCTGTTGATTATGTTACTAAGTGGGTAGAAGCTATTCCAACTAGTAGTGCTGATCATAACACTTCTATTAAGATGCGTAAAGAAGTTATTTTTCCGAGGTTTGGAGTCCCTAGATATTTAATGACTAATGGTGGTTCAAATTTCATTCATATTGCCTTTCGTAAAATGCTTGCTAAGTATGATGTTAATCATAGAATTGCATCTCCTTATCATCCACAGTCTAGTGGTCAAGTAGAATTGAGTAACAAAGAACTCAAATTAATTTTGCAAAAGACTGTTAATAGATCTAGAAAGAATTGGTCCAAGAAACTTGATGATGCATTATGGGCCTATAGAACTGCATATAAAAATCCTATGGGTATGTCTCCGTATAAAATGGTTTATGGAAAAGCATGTCACTTACCTCTCGAACTAGAACATAAGGCATATTGGGCCATTAAAGAGCTCAACTATGATTTCAAACTTGCCGGTGAGAAGAGGTTATTTTACATTAGCTCACTTGATGAATGGAGAACCCAAGCCTATGAGAATGCTAAATTGTTCAAAGAAAAAGTTAAAAGATGGCATGACAAAAGGATACAAAAGCGTGAGTTTAATGTAGGTGATTATGTATTGCTATACAACTCTCGTTTAAGATTTTTTGCAGGAAAACTTCTCTCTAAACGGGAAGGTCCTTACGTTATCGAGGAGGTCTATCGTTCCGGTGCCATAAAAATCAACAACTTCGACGGCACAAATCCGAAGGTGGTGAACGGTCAAAGAATCAAACATTATATCTCAGGTAATCCTATAAATGTTGAAACCAATGTTATTGAAACCGTAACCCCAGAGGAATACATAAGGGACACTTTCCGGAACGTTTCAGACTCCGAAAAGGAATAGGTATGTGGTACAGTAAGTAAACCGACTCCAAAACAGTTCTAATGGCAAATTTTCTTCGTTTTGGAATATTTAGAAAAATAGAAAAATAAGAAGCAGTCCGGGAAGGACACGAGGCCTCCACGAGGGTGGAGGGCGCGCCCTACCCCCCTGGGCGTGCCCCCCTGCCTCGTGGGCACCTCGTGCGCTCTCCGGACTCCGTTTTCTTGCACGTTACGTATTTTGGTAGGTAAAAATTCATTATATATTCTCCTGAAGGTTTTGACCCCTGTATCACGCAATTATCCTCTGTTTGTGTTTCGAGTTGTTGCTGCTGCAGGTTAGAGCAAGATGTCTTCTCAAGAGTCAGTCGGGGAGAGCCGGGTGTCTCATCCGGCATCGAGATCAAGGACAAACAACGATGCTGACCACTTTGGGCCAGCAACGGAGGAAGAGATGGAGGCTGATTTGAAGAGGATAGATGCCATGGAGGAGGATCAAGAAGTCACTTCTCGCTTCCGAGCTGGATTCACGGTGGGGGGACTACAGAGCTTGACTATTCCAAACTCGGTTATCCCTTCCAATGTTAGATTTCTTTCTTATGAAAATATGAAGAAGAGTGTCACTTGTTCTCCCGCAGCTATCCAACACCCTTGGGTGCAAGGAGCTTTAGCCGTTACAGGAAAGCTTCGTAAGGAAATAATGGACCTCAAGCAGCAAGTCAATAAGCTCGAGGAGGAGAATCGTATCCTGAGGGGCATCATCGCCAAGAATATCACATCACCATCCCCGAAAAAGGAGACATAATCATATGGGTATGGGCACTCCCCTTGGCAACTGCCAAGCTTGGGGGAGGTGCCCCGGTATCGTATCACCATCACATCTCTATCTTTACCGTTTTTCTTAGTTCGATCCTTTTAGTAATATCTTGATCTAGTAGAATAAAGTTTTTGGTATGATCTAGTTTTGAGTTTTGCTTTATGATCCCTTTATGTAATCGAGTCCGTGAGCTATATAATAAAGATTAGTGTTGAGTCAAGGGCTTGATTATTTTGCTATGATCCTGAGTGAATAAAAGAAAAAAGAAAGAATAAAAAGAAATAAAAAGAGATCATATTGATCTTATGGATAGTAATGACTTCACATATAAAGAGTATGATGATTAAAAGTTGTTGAGAGTTGACAAACATAGCTATGGTCATCGTTGCAATTAATAGGAAGTAATAAAGAAAGAGAGGTTTCACATATAAATATACTATCTTGGACATCTTTTATGATTGGGAGCACTCATTAAAATATGACATGCTAAAGAGTTGATGTTGGACAAGGAAGACAACGTAATGGGTTATGTTTTCTTATATCTGAGATAAAGTATATTGTCATGGATCATCCAACATGTTGAGCTTGCCTTTCCCCCTCATGCTAGCCAAATTCTTTGCACCAAGTAGAGATACTACTTGTGCTTCCAAATACCCTTAAACCAGTTTTGCCATAAGAGTCCACCATATCTACCTATGGATTGAGTAAGATCCTTCAAGTAAGTTGTCATCGGTGCAAGCAATAAAAATTGCTCTCTAAATATGTATGATCGATTGGTGTGGAGGAAATAAGCTTTATACGATCTTGTGATGTGGAAGAAATAAAAGCGACGGACTGCATAATAAAGGTCTATATCACAAGTGGCAATATAAAGTGACGTTCTTTCGCATTAAGATTTTGTGCATCCAACCCTGAAAGCGCATGGCAACCTCTGCTTCCCTCTGCGAAGGGCCTATCTTTTATTATTATCTTCTACCTTATGCACGAGTCATGGTGATCTTCACCTTTCCTTTTTACATTTTATCCTTTGGCAAGCATAGTGTGTTGGAAAGATCCTGATACATATATCTAATTGGATGTAAGTTAGCATGAACTATTATTGTTGACATTACCCTTGAGGTAAAAGGTTGGGAGGCGAAACTATAAGCCCCTATCTTTCTCTGTGTCCGATTAAAACTCCGTAACCACAAGTATTGCGTGAGTGTTAGCAATTGTGAAAGACTAAATGATAGTAGAGTATGTGGACTTGCTAAAAAGCTCTGACATAGACTCTTTCTGATGTTATGATAAATTGCAATTGACTCAATGACCGAGATTATAGTTTGTTGGTTCTCAATAAAGTTTCTGATTCATACTTTGCATTGTGAATAGATTATTACTTGAGCATAGGAAATCATATGATAATATCCATATATGTTGCTGTTATGAGAATAATCATGATGCCCTCATGTCCGTATTTTATTTTATCAAAACCTCTACCTCTAAATATGTCGACATATTTATCGTTATCGGCTTTCACTTGAGGACAAGCGAGGTCTAAGCTTGGGGGAGTTGATACGTCCATTTTGCACCATGCTTTTATATCGATATTTATTGCATTATGGGCTGTTATTACGCATTATGTCACAATACTTATGCCTATTCTCTCTTATTTCACAAGGTTTACATAAGGAGGGAGAATGCCGGCAGCTGGAATTCTGGGCTGGAAAAGGAGCAAATATTAGAGACCTATTCTGCACAACTCCAAAAGTCCTGAAACTCCACGAAAGTTGTTTTGGAAATAATAAAAAATACTGAGAGGAAAAATACCAGAGAGGGCCCACACCCTGGCCACGAGGGTGGGGGGCGCGCCCTACCCCCCTGGGCGCGCCCCTACCTCGTGGGCCCCCTGTTGGCCCTCCGGTGCCCATCTTTTGCTATATGAAGTCTTTCGTCTGAAGAAAAATCAGAAGCAAGCTTTCGGGACGAGACTCCGCCACCATGAGGCGGAACCTTGGCGGAACCAATCTAGGGCTCCGGCAGAGCTATTCTGCCGGGGACACTTCCCTCCGGGAGGGGGAAATCATCGCCTTCGTCATCAGCAACGCTCCTCTCATCGGGAGAGGGCCAATCTCCATCAACATCTTCACCAGCACCATCTCCTCTCAAACCCTAGTTCATCTCTTGTATCCAATTCTTGTCTCTAAGTCTGGGATTGGTACCTGTAGGTTGCTAGTAGTGATGATTACTCCTTGTAGTTGATGCTAGTTGGTTTATTTTGTGAAAGATCATATGTTCAGATCCTATATGCATATTAATACTCCTCTAATTATGAACATGAATATGCTTTGTGAGTAGTTACGTTTGTTCCTGAGGACATGGGAGAAGTCTTGCTATTAGTAGTCATGTGAATTTGGTATTCGTTCAATATTTTGATGAGATGTATGTTGTCTCTCCTCTAGTGGTGTTATGTGAACGTCGACTACATGACACTTCACCATTATTTGGGCCTAGAGGAAGGCATTGGGAAGTAATAAGTAGATGACGGCACTACAAAAAAAAGACACATCCGTGACATTTTGGGCCGAACGAAAAAAAATTCTGTCATACATATGACACTTCTATGACGATAATTGTGACAAAACCCGGTATCATCATAGATGTGGTGGGCTCATACTTCTATGACAAAAAATCATGACAGAAAATGGGCTTTTCGTCCTGGGCGGGCTGGAGACGCAGCTGCATGACATTCTTTGGGCCGTCAATGATGGAAAAAATCGTGGTAGAAGCGAGGGCGAGGAAAATTTCGGGGAGTTCCCGGTTACGGTGGGAGGTCGGGGGCCGAGCCATGCGCATTTCCCTCGTACACGGACACGCGTGTGTGCGAGGCGTTGGCTCTAACTGAACCCGAGCGAGGCGTTGGGCTCTAACTGAACCCGAGCGATTGCACTGCAGGCTACGCGTTACTGAACCCGAGCAATCGATCGATGGCTGTTAACTGAACCCGATCGAGCGATTCCTTCGCTACTGCTGCTAACTGAAGCCGATCGATTGGATGAACAGTG
>NC_057805.1:69279068-69279350 GCF_018294505.1 Triticum aestivum
GCCCATGGAGGGGTGGTTGAACAGGACCCCGTGGTGTGGAGGGCTGGATGAACAATAGACGGTGGAGGGGTGGTTGAACAGTAGCCGGTGGAGTAGTGCGCGGTGGAGGCTGGATGAACAGGAGCCCGTGGAGGCTGGAGGAGGTCGACGGTAGCCCGTGGAGGCTGGAGGAGGTCGACGGTGGAGATGAACAGTATCCCGTGGAGTCCCGTTTTGCAGTACGCCACACCCCTCCCGATGAACAGGACCCCCGTTTCGACCGTAGCGCTCCAACACAAGTCC
>NC_057805.1:69279859-69296900 GCF_018294505.1 Triticum aestivum
TTTTGCGGTACGCCACACCCCTCCCGATCAACAGGACCCCCGTTTCGACTGTAGGAGGTCCGTTTCCTCCGTTTTGCCGTACGCCACACCCCTCCCGATCAACAGGACCCCCGTTTCGACCGTAGGAGGTCCGTTTCCTCCGTTCTGCGGTACGCCAGGCCTCGTTTCCATCGCCTGTTCCGTCCAAGCCCTCCAAATAAACACGACCACGCATTCCGTTTTGACCCAGCCGATTGGCTCCCACGCGTTCCGTTGCCTCCCGATGAACACGACGCATTCCGTTGCCTCCCCATGAACACGACGCATTCCGTTGCCTCCCCATGAACACGACGACACTGTTTCTCTGTTCCGACCCAGCCATGTACACGAGCCCTGGCCGTACGTATGCGCGAGTAGGCGTTCGAGACTCCGCCCGTATGTACACATACGTGGCCGTATTTTCTTTCTTGCACCCTGGCCGCTGTACATACGTGTACATGCTACGTGCGCGCCTCTACTACGACACGTACGCGCCTCTACTACGACATGTGCGCGCCTCTACATCCACCAGTATATATGTACGTACACGTTCGTGACCAGAATGACAACGCTACGTACGCTTCGACCAGGTGGGTCCCGATTGTCAGGCACTTCCTTGCGTGCGAAGATGTAGCTGGTGGGTCCCAGCAGTCAGGGGGGCGAATCGTTTTGTTTTTTTGCCCGGACACACTTCCTTGCGTGCGAAGGTGTAGCTGGTGGGTCCCAGCAATCAGGGGGGAAACGTTTTTTTCGCGAAATACGGTGGCCTGTCCGGTGGGTCCCCGCTATCAGGTGGAGGAATAATTATTTTGCACGTAATAAGGAGGCACTTCCTTGCTGCGGCCGTGGACCCAGCTGTCAGCCTCTCCACGTATAGTCCACGTCCGATGGAAGCCGTTCCTTGACCATGTTGACCACGCCGCGCCGAGAGCACCAGGGCGGTGGACGACTGCGAGGCCTAGGAAGGGGACGACGCGGAGCCGGGGAAGACGCGGCAGTGGATGCCCACGTGTAGAGGAGTACGAGGGTTCACTGGTTCGCTGCGGTGTGAGGCTGCTGTCGCCGCAGAATAACAGGGGGTGTGGGTGAGTAGAGGGATGGCCTGGCCAGCGGTGGGAGTAGTAGGGGGCGGTGAGGCCTCCGCCGCATCGCAGCCGGCCACGGGAGGCAGGAGCACGAGGCACGACCGGCGCTGGTTTGGGCGGCTGGAGCAAGAAGACCAGAGGTTGAAGAAGCACTACGGCCGTTGGATGGACATCGTACGGTCACTGGAGCTAGAATCGTGCATATTGACTAAGTTGACAAAGCCGTCCGTCCCCGTCAACTTAGTAGGCCCACAAGTCAGCCTGCCACTATAATGGGTCCCAACTAACAGGGGGAGTATTCATTTTTTGTGCGTAATAAGGAGGCACTTCCTTGCGTGCGAAGATATAGCTGGTGGGTCCGAGCTGTCAGCGGCGGTAACGTTTTTTTTTCACGAAATACAAAGGCCCTTTCGGTGGGTCCCTGATGTCAGGTGGAGGAATCATTATTTTGCGCGTAATAAGGAGGCATTTCCTTGCGTGCGGTCGTGGACCCAGCTGTCGGCATCTCCACGTACAGTCCACTTCAGATGCATGTCGGTCGTTGACCATGTTGACTAGGCCGCGCCGAGAGCACCAGGGCGGTGGACGACGGCGAGGCGTAGGAAGGGAACGACACGGAGGCAGGGAAGACTCGGCAGTTGTTTCCCACGCGGAGGGGAGTACGACTGTACGAGGGTTTACTGGTTCGTTTGCCATCGCCGGAGAATAACAGCAGGTGTGGGTGAGTAGAGGGATGGCTAGGCCAGTGATGGGAGTATGGTGGGGCGGTGAGGCCTGCGCGGCAGCAGAGCCGGCCGCGGGGAGGAGGGAGCAGGCAGTCCCGCCGGCGCTTGTTTGAGCGGCTGGAGCAGGAAGAGCAGAGATTGAAGAAGCACGACGGCCGTTGGATGGACATCGTACGGTCACCGGAGCTAGAATCGTTCATATTGACTAAGTTGACAAAGCCCTCCGTCCCCGTCAACTTAGTAGGCCCACAAGTCAGCCTCCCACCATGGTGGGTTCCAGCTAGCTGGGGGAGTATTCATTTTTTTGTGCGTAATAAGGAGGCACTTCCGGTGGGTCCGAGCTGACAGCGGGGGGAACGTTTTTTTCGCGAAATACGGTGGCCCGTCTGGTGGGTCCCAGCAGTCAGGGGCAAACGTTTTTTTTGCGAAATACGGTGGCCCGTCCGGTGGGTCCCAGCAGTCAGGGGGGAAACGTTTTTTCCGCGAAATACTGGTGGCCCGTCCGGTGGGTCCCTGCTGTCAGGTGGAGGAATAATTATTTTGCGCGTAATAAGGAGGCACTTCCTTGCGGCTGCCGTGGACCCAGCTGTCAGCCTCTCCACGTACAGTAGTCTTCCGATATAAGTCGGTCGTTGACCACATTGACCACGCCACGCCGAGAGCACCACGGCGGTGGATGACGGTGAGGCCTAGGAAGGGGACGACGCGGAGCCGGGGAAGACGCGGTAGTGGATGCCCACGCGGAGAGGAGTACGAGGGTTCATTGGTTCGGCTGCGGTGTGAGGCTGCTGTCGCCGCAGAATAACAGGGGGAGTGGGTGAGTGGAGGGATGGCCTGGCCAGCGGTGGGAGTAGTATGGGGACGGTGAGGCCTCCGCGGCAGCACAGCCGGCCACGGGAGGCAGGAGCATGCGGCACGACCGGCACTGCTTTGGGCGGCTGGGGCAAGAAGACCAGAGGTTGAAGAAGCACTACGGCCGTTGGATGGACATCGTTGACCACGTCGCGCCAAGAGCACCAGGGCGGTGGATGACGACGAGGCCTATGAAGGGAATGACATGGAGCCGGGGAAGACACGACAGTGGCTGCCGACGCGGTGGAGAGTACGAGGGTTGACTGGTTTGGCTGCCGTCGCCGGAAAATAACAGGAGGTGTGCGTGAGTAGAGGGATAGACAGCCAAGGGATGCGAGTATGATGGGGCCGTGAGGCCTGCCTGGCAGCACTGCCGGCCACGAGAGGCGGGACCAAGCGGTTCCGACGGCGCTGGTTTGGGCGGCTGGGGCAGGAAGATCAGAGACTGAAGAAGCACGATTGCCGTTAGATTGACATCTAACGGTCTGACGTTGGTAGAGTCGATTGTTGACTAAGTTTCTTTTTTGAGAAACCTTGTGTACGCATGAACTTAGTAGGCCCACAAGTCATCCTCCAAATCTGTGGCAGACAACATAAAGCCAATTTGCTATTTTTTATAATTTGCAGCCCATTTGCTAATTCTTAAGTAATTTATTACAGCCCATTTTCTGCCCAGGACCACGGTCAAAAAGTTCAACCTTATTTTGCATATTTCGGTGTAGTCCGAACTGTTGTAATCCCGAAATGATAAACATTTTTTTAAGAACTTATTGATTTGCCAAAAAAATCATTTTGTTTTTGTAAGCAAATAAGACGTGGGACAATTGAGTTGGTTTAAGGGAAAACCAGTGGTAAAAAAATCAGCGCTGGGTGGGAAAAACAACAAAAATAAGGATGTAATATGAAAAGGGAATTTTATGTGTTTTCAATATAATGATATGTGTATATGAACTAGTAAAACTATAGGTAGAGATTAGAAAACGGATGTAGGACATGCGTTTCAAGAGGAAAATAGAACTGGGCTGTGTGTTTGATTCTGTAAAAAAAACTGCCTGCGGATGTTGTAAGACAAAATATAACTAATGCTGGCGGGCCAGAGGCCAGTAGATACCTGCTGGATCTTTGTGCCCCATTGTCGTCATGGGCCGGGCCTGTTAAAAACAAAACCAACCCTGGGCAGTCTACAGCCCAGTTGAAACTTGCTCGACCTGAAAAAACAATATACGTGCTCAATAAACGAGAGAATTCTGCAAGTACAGACTGATAACTGGGATGCAGCACGGATATTGTTTTTTTATCGTGATAATAAGTGCATGCACTTGTTTCGAAAAAATTGGAGAACTGGGAATTCGAACGGCGGGTGCTTATGCTACCCATCAAATAAAAATCAGGTGCCTGAAAATTCGTTTCGAAACAAATGATTCAGCTTTATATCCACGTCAACCCTCGGCATGATGGTTGGAAGCAAATGCAAGTTCATACCAAAAGATCGTTAACAACAATACCAACTTGCGGACGACAAGGTAGTACAACTACCAATACCAAACTAACTTATAAACTTTTTACTCCTGGCCCTAGTGTTCGTCTGGTAGAAAATCTTGCAGAGGACCAGCTCCAGCTCCTTCTCTTGCTCCAGGTCCCCGAGGTGGTACTGGTGCATCACCTAGTTGGTCCTCTGCTGGTCGAAGTTCTTGTTGGTGTGCAGCACCAGAACCTTTTTTGCTGCCCGTCTGCCGGCCGTTGACCATCACCGGCAAGGTATTGCCGGTCTTGTGCCACATCGCGTGCATGCCGCACTCCGACTGTATCTTGCAACGCGTCCACGTGCCCCTTTTGAACGCCCTGGAATTGCGCTGGAAGAAATGCTTCCTTAGGCCACTCAGTGTGATACCTGCAGTATTGTGGAATACAGGCTTTAGTGTACCTAGTTGGCATTTTCATAACATCTTTGGCATGTTGCAGTCACTTGTTTCACTTTTTATTAACTGTCAAATTGTAATTGCTTCACCAGGTCTGCGTCTAAAAAGAAAAATAGAGCTATAAACAAAGGATATGTTTGTGCAAGTAGACGGCCGATTGGTGTCTTACCTGGAAGTTTCTCAGGTTGGGTGTAGCATATGCCGTGCTCGCTGTCGATGGTTGGTATGAACAAATCGATGAGAGACTGAAATCTCGCGCTGTCAGCACTCACTTTGGCCTCAAGGTGGTCGATCAGCTCCTGATCAGTGGGATCGAACTTGACGCCAGCCGGCGGCACCGGCCAATCCTTCTTCGACTTGCATCGGTAATTCCAGTTATATGGTACTCAATGTATGATCAATCGATTGTTTTAAGTGAATGATGAAAGATTTCGACATATAAGTGGTACTCCAAATCTGAAGTCCAGAATACCCGAACACGCCGCCGGGATTCTTGTGTCACCTCACGCGCAGCGTGTTGTCACGTCAATTCAATGTGTGGACATGATGAATAATTTGACCGACGTATACTAGTACTGCTACTGTACTACTTACTAGTCGTATTTAGTGTCACAATTTATACATAGGTTTAACTAACAAGTACGCACTTGAAGCCTAACTGATATATATATATATATGGCTTCTGCACAACATCTCCATCATCATTATCAGTACATCCTACGCACGTGAGTTAGGATGCACTTGATCCCAGGAATGTATCTATCCTTCAAACCAGAGGAGTGCTTCAAACTAACAACAGTACATAATATCCAACAAAAGAGGGTCGTGCTATAGTAGCAGAATACATGGCTCAGTCTAGATATCAGCACGAATCAAGTTGTGCATATTTGCTGTTGGCATGAACCACATCGCCGCATGTCGGGTTTGCAAAAGCCATCCATCGCATGGAAGCTTGATGCCTTTCACACACTGAAGATTATCTGGCAACAAGCTATGTCGACGAATATCTGGATATGGTGATTCATGAAACCCATGGTATGATGTGTAAACACAGCCCCCCCTCGCTAATGGAAGTTGCATAGCACAGTAATCATCGTCGGTGATATGATCGATGATTGGTTGGATGATCGGATAATTGAGCCCGAGGAACAAGGAGTGGTTGCCGAAGCTGTAAACCCGCCTCTAGTTGAATACGCCTGGCCCAACGGAGCTGGGATCTTTCTCGAACACGAAGCAGCCATAGCCATCAATGTCACGAACGCCCCACGCATTGTACTGCATGTGGTTTTATGTAATGGTTTGGTCAATTTGGTACGTGCGAATGAGCATCAAATGACCGCCGTCAGCTGAACGAGCGATAAACCAGCACCCATCAGCTGGTATGATTCCAGGTCCTGGAATCATGAAGGCCAGCGCATTTGCGTCTGCTGCAACAATTCAAATTGGAGACCAAAAGGACAAAAATAAACAATCATGTTCAGAGTATGTGTGGAATTAAGATTATTATAACAGTGACACATATCATAGACAGAGAATTGCAATGCCGTGGTCATAATCATACCCCAAGTTAAAAAAATAAGCCAATGGCTTTCATATTCTAGCAACATGTCATGGTTCAAACATCATGTAACAATGAGAGGAAAACAACTATGACAGCGCCTACTCATATTCTACCATAGCACTTACTACTACTGTTCTCATATCAACTCTAAGCAATAACATGCGTTGTTATAAAAATCTTGTAAACGAGAGTAACATATAGCAATCATGATGTTATGCTCATAATATGTATTCTAACAATCAATAGATGCCAATTGTTCTCATATCAACTCTAACAATAACATGTGTGGTCATAAAAATCTAGGAAATGAGAGGAACATATAGCAATGATGTGGTTATAGACATGCTGTGCATTCTAAATTTGTAACAAATGAACAGGCAGTCGTATTCATAAGGTAAAGATGAGATGAGATAGAACAATTACACGATGATAGATTCCACCAGTATAGGCAGCCAATCTGTGCGTCGACCGCGTAAACGATGCCATCGTGCACTATAGCATCAGACAGAAATGTTGCCTCAACAGGATTGATGATGAGCCATAACCATGTATGGCGACCGGATTCCAGATAGACTAATCCCATGTTGAACAAGGCAATGAGCTTGTAATCCATGTAGTCTTCTGATGGTGTGGGCACTTCGCAGATTACAACTTTCTGCAAACAGAGGTCGAGCCAAAAGCTTGACGCGTCTCGTGCGTAGTGGGCAGGAGTGTCCGGCGGGCCGCGAGGCTCGATGGCGGCGGTATCCAATGATGGAAGGGTGATCTCTCGCTGGGTGTAGATATCCACGAGACGCCACGGACTACCGGTGTGGTGGATGAGGACGATCCAGTTGGCCTTCATGCCCGCCCAGTAGTGGCCGCGCATGAAGGACAGGTGGATGGGTAGTGGTAGCATGTCGAGGGGCACCACGGCAACCTCCGTAGGATTGTCAAGTCAGTGTCTGGGCCATTTGCGAGGATCGGGCATCAGCAAGCAGGGTGTCTTGAAAAGAGCCGGCCGGTTGCAGACGAGTAGACGGTACAAAGACACCGAGCATGCGACCAGACGGACGGTGCTGAGTAGGTCCATACGACTACAGATCTGCTCCAAGAGAACATCGGGGAGGGAATTCCAATCGCGGCTCTGCGTGTCAGTCGGTTCTGCCATTGGGATTTTCGGTGCCTGCGAGCCAGAGGGGAAGTGGATTCGGGCGGGCGAGCGAAGAAGCTTCTCCTCGTGTGGCCGAGCAGTGTGCGGGGGGATATGGTACGCGCGAGCTACCATGGAAGATGGCGCGGGCGGGCGAGCAGTGAGCGGGGGTAAATGGTGTGCGGCCGACGATGGGGAAGAGAGGAGGAAGAAGAAGAGAGGAGGAAGAAGAGTGGAAGACGGGGAAGAAAGTGCATTCGATCTCAATTCTACTAGTACTACTACCAGGATATACCGTCCTTCGGAGTGTAAATAGTTACAGCGATGACATGTGGGTCTACCACAACAGGGCCCATATGTCAGTTAATGGAGGACAGAGGTGCATAGGCGTATTTGCGGAAGCGTGCTCTACTGGCAAACATGATGGCAGTACTGGGTAAGGCTGATTTAGTAACACCAACACGCTGGTTCAGCTTATTAATTACGTGTCCCATCTGCTGCAGCGTGTATTGTCACTTCACTGCGAAGACTAGTTGAATAGTTCTCTCTGACCGAGATGGGGAATAATGGATCGCGAGGACTTCCTTTCTACAGTATCCCTATGCCTCTACGCTCACTTCACTCATTTTGCTCCGTACCTAGTCACTTGTTGAAATCTGTAGAAAGACAAATACTCCATATTTGGGAACAAAGGGAGGCTTTTACTCCGTACTATTTGGGAATAGAGGGAGTATCACCATATGGAGGGAACAGAGGAAGCTTGAAATATGAACATGTCAATGGGAGGGAGTAAGCCCCATGCATGCATGCATGCATGCAACATGCAACACTCACACGTACACATGGACGCACGCAACATTCACGCACCCATGCGGCACACAACACACGACGCAACACACACGCTCACCCTCAAGTGCTCAACCTACTCCCTACGTCCGTGAAAGACTGTACATTTAGATATTTACACATTGACCAGGGCATAATTAACGCCCAAAAGTAGCAGACTTATGTGTGCATGCGACCATTGAGAGAAGAAGATTAAATGAAGGCCGTTGCATTCTGTAATTAAGGATAGACATGTAGCCTATACCTACAGCACAAATTGGTGCATTAGTCAATCAATATCGATTTAGATTAAAGGCTAAATGCATTGGAAGTGTAGATGTACATCATGTACTACACTCTTTGTTTTATAGCCGATGTACACTCTTTGTTGGAAGACCGAGGGAGGAGACGTGCATACACTCACATACACAGCCAGGGCGGTTCGCTCGCAAGGGTTGGACTCGTGTCGCGCATGTGTAAAGTTTTGTTTAACTGATTTCTTTGCTCTGCCAACTGACAGGTGGGACCCAGAAACCAGGTGACAATTTAACCAGTCAACAAAGTGCCACGTCGACTATGTGGCCAGTCAGTAGGGTGCAATACGGTGCTCCATGATGAGCTAGTGATCGTATAATCGCCGCAAAACTATATATAGTGACCGTAAAGAGCGTATTGTTACATACGTTGACTGCCAGTGTATTTTTCTCGTTTCAAATTAAGCGATATTAATCGGAAAGGACGCAGTATGGACTACTACTACTAGTACTAGTACTGCTTTGATGTGTCTCGTCAACTCGCCGAACGAGGAGAAGCTTGCTTACTACGCCTTTCCCTCGCCCACGCGCGCGGTGGTTCGCAGGACGAGGAGATGGTTTTGACTACAGCGCCCTCTCCCTCTCCCTCGCCCTCGCCCTCGCGGTGGACGTGCAGCAGTTCAATCGGTGTCAGATTGCCAGAAGCATATTGTACTGTAGTATCATCATTGTTGGACCTTCCGAAGAGGCGAAGAGCCAAGTGCAAGGTTCACACGAGTACGGACTGTTGAACCTCCCGAAAAGGCAAAGAGCCAAGCGCAAGGTTTTATAGGAGTTGTCGTCCTAGTAGGAGTGTACTACAACTATAGCGAACGATGCTACTGTATGATGCCGCCATGTCATGTATATCCAAAGCTGTGCCACCTTTTTTTCTCAAAGAGCGTGTTGGAGCCCGTGCAACAGCCACACAAGTTGCACGTACACATAACACATTTACTAGTAATAAATTCTAAAGGACAAATGCCAGTATGCCACAGAAGTTCATCTCCAATTCATGTGATAAATTTGTGCACGACTAGTCTACATATATTCACAGCGCTACCGTTCACAATTACCGTACTCCACTTACACGTTATAGATGGGCTACATGTCCTCCTCCAGGTTCCAGTCCCAGGTGTTCTTCATGGATGGCACGATCCATAGCGGTGGGCAACGGGAATCATTGTCGCAGCTTTCTAGTCCGGTTCCACACGATGGAGACTCATCCAAGCTGAAGCGGCATAAATTAGGGATAGCGTGTCCCAGCATGTCGTTCATCCGGTGGTGCGCACTGAAGACACAACCATGCTTCATGAACGGCAGGCCTTCCGTGTCGTGCACGGAAGGTGGCATCCGCTTCACAATGGGGTAGCTGTCCCCGATGAAAAGCGAGTACTCTCCAAGAGTGTTCCTCGGCACCCACGTAGCATCACGGGGGTCGAACTCCGTTCATCTGGTATACGCGGCATCCCAGATCTGGACACATGGTGACATACATAGTCAAGGTCCATGCATAATAATGTTGTGCTCAAATATGGCGGTCAGTAATACTGTGCAGCAAATAGTACTACTCCGGTATAGAGGAAGTAAAATAACCGGCTTATTATATATAGCCACTCTTGGCTACATGGATGAGATAGTAAGACATGGAAAAACAAAAATGGTGGCAGCTAGTGGGTTCAAGTCTTCAAGGGCCTAGCTAGCTATACGCGTCCTCCAAGGTAAAAAGTACTCCTACTAGTACTACAAAGTATACTACTAGTACAACAATGAAAGAGAAGGTGAGAGGGTTAAAAAATGGAATACCTGGGTAGATGGTGACGGTCCGATCGTGGTAGATTGTGTGACCATGTTGCACATCAGTGGTACCATGGGTAACGGCTGCTAAGATAGTTGATCCCAATATGCCAAAGTCAGCTACAAGGTTCCAGGTTAGACCGAATCGCGGATGCAAATGCACATCCAGGATCGGTGATCTTATTTTGATCGGGGGATGACTGGTCCCTGCAAAATAATGGAGTACCGTTAGGGATGCAAATTATGGTTTGTGAATTCCGTTTGTAATCTCCCGTACCGTAGGATGGCAACCAGATGAAACAAGTCCCCTGGCTTGTCACCGCGAAGATGCGGCCTAGACGGCGCACGGCGTCTTCGAACGTGTAGGGGTACAAATCTGCCGCCGCCAACATGCGCCAGCCTCTGCCGTTACTGCCTCTTGCATTGATGGCAATCCTTATGTCGAACACCGCGATGAGATAGTAATCGTCATAGCTGCGTCGCTTTGTCGGCGGGTCCGCAATTGCTATCTTCTTCAATCTCATGTAGGCATCATCATACGTATTCAAGCCCAGCCAGTCCGGAAGGCCGATCCCAATGGTGGAGAAGGGGTCTACCGGAACAGCCGCACTGCTGTGGATGTTGTGCAAAATGATGGTGGTATCCGGCCGGAGGTATGCAAGCCAATCTTCATTGGCACCGACCCAGACCTATATATAAGACGGTGGGCAGCGGAGAAATTACAGGATGGAAATGGAATAACTAAGTACTACATGATCAAACTCCATTACTGACCTACTCATCGGACAAAATCCGACTACCTCTCAACGTCGGCAACTCTAGCGGAGTCAACGTGCAACCATGGCCAGGGAGCGGTGGACTGTTCGAAGGATTGTCCCATAGAAGAACCTTCTCCTCGAGGACGCATGGAAGACCAACAAGCATGGCCTTTTCCCAAGCCTGTTTAAGCAGCGTCTTGAAAAAGTTGGTGCAGGAAGCACCGAGTCTTGCGGCGGTGAGGACGTCGGAGCGGCGTGCGATTTCTCCCAGAGGATCGTCATCCAAGGTCTCCCAGCCCCGACGAGGAGGAGAACCGCCTGGCGAATCCATGGGAGCAGCGACGAACTGCCTTCTCTTCGGGGGGAGGGGAACTGGCGAGGAGGAGATAAGAGCGTAGTAACCACAGGGCCTCGTCCCTTCCAACTGTAGGTCGTTCCTCAGCGAAGGGGTGAGGCTATTATTTACTACTAGTACTAGAATTATGGAACGTTATGGGATTGCATTATACTGTAAATAATAGCACTAGTAAGAAATTTTTGGCACTAGGTAGTAGTTTTTGGCGTGGATTAAGAAATTTTGGGTATGTTTTTGCCATTTTTTGTACACGCCAACTAGTGTCAAAAAACGTCTTACATTATGTGATGGAGGAGTACGTACTCGTACTGTAGCAGTACTAGTACTACTTTTCTCAACTAGTAGTGCGATGTAATGTACTTCTAGTCTAGTCTAGTATAGTGCACCAGTTTGAACTCTTGAATCTCAGGGCCAAGGAGCTACAGTTGGAAGTGGAGGGTACTACTGTTCTCTAGAACCATCGCTGTACTATCAATGCAGGGGAAGTACACCTGCGTAGTGGCCTAGTGGGTACTCTCGGTGCTCTATTCAGCCGCTCCTCTCACGTAGCTGGCCTACTCAGCCGCTCCTCTCACGCACACACTAGCAGCCTGTTTATCAGCGACGGTTACTGCGGGGGCAGAACATTTGAGTTATTTGATACAGCGAGACTAGGCGTTTTGCTTCCATTTGTGGAGGTGTAATGGATCTCGTCGAACTTTGTTAGTAGTTCCTTCTTTATGAATGAGATGAAGCAAAGCTTTTGCCTCTGTTTCAAAAAAAACACGCCAAGAGGAGTTTCTTTTATAGTAGAGCCGATAATGGAGTGAAGTCCATGCGTGCAATGCCACAAGCTACAGAGTAGTAGTAGAGCACTTTACGTACAGAGCCATATTGCACAGTTCCCAATGCCCCGCCAGGCTTTTCCGGCTCCTCGGGCTTAATTGGGAGACGCTAGTTTAAATATGCTACTAGCTGGAAGCTGCAAGCGAGGTGCGGCTAGGGCGAGCACGCGAGCCACGGGATGCTGGGAAGGAAAACCCGTTCACGTGGCTAGGCTGTCAAGTGCACCCAGATTGTGGGGCCGCACGTCCGTTTGACTTCAAAACTCAAACTACCCGTGTAAAATATTGGCTCGCAGCGAAGTGTAGTAGTACTATTTTTTTTAAAAAGGCCGCCGTGCGTTCGGCCGGGATCGAACCCACAAAACGAGGTATACACTCGCGCGACCACTAGTAGTACTCGTTGGAGTACAACGCAACCTAGAATCGCCTTTTGTCGCTAGTAGTACGTACATTGTTCCTTACAAGAAACCCCTAAGAGCATGGTTAATAGTATAGCCAGCTACTGGCTATAAGCCAGTGCCATGTCATCTACAGCCCATCTTATAGCCAACATGTACAATAATAGATCAAAAGAGTGTACTACTTTTTTATTATGTGGCCCACTTCTCATTCTCACAAAGTGCCTAGGAGCACGTGCTAGAGCTGGCTCTTCACGAAGAGCCCGCTTACCTTCTCTCTCCTCTTCTCTTTCCTCCAACTAAGCATAAATATACTAGTTTATTTCTTATAGCCCGCTGACTCAACTCTATTGTACTTGCTCTAATAATGCAAGAAACCACTAAAATGCCAAGAAACTACTACCACTTGCATACGTAGCAGACTTAAGATAAGACTACCTTATCAGCCATTGTACATGCTCTTACGAACAAAAATCCTCGAGTGACCTCCTACCTCCGGCCCGTCCACCTAGTCATCCTCGGCCATGGGACGCAGCTACCGCCGCCGGTAGAAGGCGAGGTCAAAACCGCCGGCGGTGCGGAGCCCATGTTGCGGCAGCCCGGATGCCAGCTCCGTCTGGCGCTCGCGGCCGCTAGCTAGCCAAGATAGCTCCGTCCAGCTGTTTGTCTGCAAGGTTTGCTAGCTAGATTGGCACGGCAGCGCGGAGGCTTGCTCGCGCGCGCCGCGCTAAGGCCAGCCATCTGGCTCGAGCGAAGGCCAGCGCGGCGGCTTGCTCGCTCGTGAGTCACGCTCGGGCCAGCCTGCCAACCCGTGCGGAGGCCAGCGCGGCGTCCGGCCCGTTCGGCGAAGCGGCGGCGAACTCGCTCATCACCGGCGCCACCAACGAACACGCATCAGTACTGTTTGAAGTAATGTTCAGGAAAAATAATGATTTGAGGGGGAATAACAGGATAGAAGGTCAGATGTGGGTCCCTCGTGTCAACGGTCAAACAAAATGTGTTGGTTTAAGCTGCCTCGTCAGCACGGACGTGTGGGCCAACCCTGTCATAAATGGGTTTAAACGAACCTAATCGGTAGGAGTACTAGGTAGTTTTTGGCGTGGATTAAGAAATTTTGGGTATGTTTTTGCTATTTTTTGTACAATAGATTATTCCTAGGGCTGGTTGAAAGTGGTAGTTTTTTGTTAAATACTCTACATATTGTAAGTAGGAGTGAAAGTTAAGCTTTGGAAGCCAATAAGCAAGGCTAGTTACATAGTGCATATGTGTACATGATTGAAAGTAAATATCAACCATGAGTGACTAATATCTTGATGGAAAACTTGAAACTATGGAATATTAGGAAAAAAATGCATGGTTGGAAATACTAGCAATGTTCATGTCCGTTGCAACGAATCATAATTAGAATAATACTTATTCACAAACTTGGTACAAAACACTCTAATTTTGATATACATATGTCACTAGAGATATATTATGTTTCAATTACAATATATTCCTTGGGCTGTTTTGGTGAGGTCAGGGAGGGATGTGGTTGGTTTTAAGATACTAATTATGGGTTTTTCTGCAAATTGGTAGACAAGTGGGATGTTGGTGAGAAAAGGTAACAACTTACCTCACAATTGTTAGATGTAGATCTAATGGTCAGAAACGACGAATGGCAGACACACCAGCATCACCAACTTACTCTTGTGTAGGAGTACTAGCAAGATCCGTGCATTGCACGGAACATCAAGATGCATTTTTTTATAAAACACTTGTTGTGATTGACCCTTGCGGGAGTAATCCCATGTGTAAAAACTAATGATATCTCGAGAAATATGAGATAAGGTGAAGAGGAGTGGGGTGTGGTGGTGGTTGGTGGTCGGACTGAGCGGAGGCATGGGGATTGACGACGCCGGCAGCGGCCACCAGGCCAGTTTGTTCCAGAGGCTTCCTTTCTTAATTGCTCAACAACGAGGTTTGTTGGAGATAAGGATGAACGAGGGAAGGCCTTGTCTGCAAATGTGGAGAGGGGTGCAGGTATCTTTTAGTTTAATTTCCATCCGTCAGATATAGATCGGACGGTCTATATTGCAAGATGGCACACATACCATCATCACCAACTCGGTTTTTTATAAGAGAAGAAATATAAGTATGGAGATACAAACGTATTATCGATACTTGCTTCCGTAAACAAGCATCTACATTCTATTCAACGCCTTGGCATGTGGGGCCTTAGCACAATGACTTCTCGACTGTGTAAAACAAAGATTTTCCCATCGCCGACAAGGAGGGGGTGACGGCGGCGAGCTTTTTGGCTTGCTCTAGTCCTAGTAGTCATACTAGGTGGTCTAAGCACGTGTAGATTTATTCTTTTTCACGTCTTGTGTTCGCCGTACTGCCACGACTGTTGATGAATAGACGGTAAGTTATTCATGGGGAAACCCTTGTTGAGCGTGTTTGCGAGAGAGAGAGAGACAGTGTGCGTGTGTGATATGTTAGAGACTGAGGCAATGATAACAAATTCTTTGTGTCTATGTGTGTGGAGGATAGAGAGAGACATGTACATGGGGCTTTGTGTTGTGTAACGTGGAGACACATATACATAATTAGAGAGTGAGTGTGTGAGATACACATGCAGACATGAGGAGAGATGAGGATCCAGATAAATGGGTGTTTGTGCGTGTCTGTGTGTGTTTGTGCACGCGTTTGTGTGTGAGAGGGAGAGAGTGTATGTGGAGTAGAGAGACCACTGATGATGTAAACCTAGTATAAGGGAAGGGGGAATGGTGTGACATGTGTAGTAGCGAGATAGCACGGGTGCGGGCGGGGGGAGCAGACTATTTGGAAGAGACATCGAGTGTGTGTGTGGGAGAGGGGTGTGAGAGCGAGAGAAAGAGAGAGCTAGCGATGGAGAGAGAGAGAGAGGAAGAGAGGGGGCGAGAGGGGTCGTTTGTGTCCATAAATGGCGTATAGATAGGGAGACAATGTTGATGTTGTCCGAAATTGGCCTATGAACGGAGACACAAGGGAAGCGAGTCATCGTGTGTGTGATAGGGACTTCATGAGAGATCTAGAATAGATGGTGTAGAGAACAATGTGCGAAATCGAGAACGATTATACATTAGGGAGCTATGCAAAGAGTCACGACATATATGTATACAGGGAAGGAGCTGGGGCGGGTTCGCATGTGGGAGAGATAGAAAGAGGAGAGTGGTGCACAAGGAGACAAAGTGTGCTTGTTTGCAGTGGGGTGGTGTGTGAGGTGAGTGCGCGAGAACCACATAACTAGGGAGATAGACGTTTGGGGGCGACATTTTGTGTGTATGGGAAATATACACTCTACATAGTGCGTGTGCTTGGGTAAGAGAGATAGCGGGAGACCTAGAGAGTGAGGGAAGAGATGTGTGCATGCCCGAGACTCCGAGAGACAAAGTGATAGAGACCTATGTTGGGGTCCGGACTTTACAAGAGAGAGGGGTGTTAATGTGCTCGTGTGTTGGTGTTTGGGGGAGAGAACGACTTCTCTATGTGTGTGTGTGTGTGTGGTGGTGGTGGGGGGGGTTGACTTTAGATAAAGAGTGAGGTGTCTATATTTGAGGGACTTTAGCGTAATTGAGATATTGTGCACTCATGGTTGATCAATTTGTTTCACAGTTTGTACTATGAGATAACGATACTTTTGGACATGCGTGATATACCTTGATGTACCAGAATTACAAACCTAAGATTGGAATTTTGGAATTCGACTCCATCATTAGCTTTTGTAATTCATTTAAACGGAGGTACATTTTTTAAGCCGGGATTTCGTGATTTCAAATTCATATATCAAACCTAGAGATTTACACATACGGGCATGTTCAAACTTTATAATCATCCACTTTATTCATAGACATACACATTTTTGCTTTTGTCATCATATTTAGGATAAACACATTTGGAATTTCATTTGAATTGGACCGTATGATGGTATTTGCTTGCAGTAGCTCAATGATCCATATCTGAATTGAAAGGACAATCTAAGTTTCGAGTTGGAGACATTGATTTTCAAAACTTGCACATTTTTTTGCATGCAAAACAAACAAATTGTCGGCCATGATATCATAGTCGGCCGTACGAGAGCAGAATACTTATAATTTTAGGCGCCAAAAGCTTTCAAACTTTCCGCTCACATCGAAATATCACGCGCCCGAAAGTTTAGCCCTGCGATATTCCTGTTTTACCCCTGCCACATGAACGGAAAAGGGATGCTTTGGTAACTCCATTGTTTTCCCCTCTTTGCCCCCAACATTCTTCCCCAGAGCCCCTCCCCTTCCCCTCCCCGACCCCCCCAACCACGGCAAGCCGCCGAATCTAGTCCTCCGCCGCAGCGGTGGACCTCACACCCCGCCGGATCTACCTTCCGCACCTTGGAACCCCCAACTGCCAACTCACCACTTCACCGGAGCCGCTTCAGCGACTGGCTTGTCCACCGCTCCAGATCTCCTTGACCGCCATCATGGTCCACCGCATCGGAT